>NW_028321888.1:8545499-8848915 GCF_036245765.1 Copidosoma floridanum
AGAGAAAAAGAAGACAAGAGAATAGCGGGAACCCATGCATCAAGAGTTACGGCGTACGAAAACACACACACATGTACTTAGTAAATAAGGATTTGTAGTACCTCACCACATATGTATATATACTTGTAATCGCCGCGCCGCATATATGTACCAAAGGTATCATCGTCTATTGTTGTAAACAGCGCCGCGTCCAAGAGTATGTGTATGAGCGAAAGTACTTGTGTAGGAGTAGGAGTCGCTAGTATGACTGTCGATACCTATGTACAGAGAGATAGGGCGGTAATGCGCGAGGCTGCACTAATTGGTGGGCCTAACGCGTCACTCTTGTAGTAACATTCGAGCGAACCAGAGCTTCCGAGTTTTTCGCATTTTCGGGAGAAATTGAGGGAGAGAATCGAGAAAGAAGGAGAGACGGACAAGGAGAGCCAGCGACCATGAGCAGCCAACCGGACCTGACCTTGCGCCAGACGACCCAGGAACGACCACCATCGTCATCCGTGCACTGCGAAGTCAAGGTCACAAGCTGAGGAGTCGCGGAAGCAGAGAGTACCATGGGAAACTCCGAGGTAAAGTAGCGTGTAGTGTCGTCGCGAGAAGTAGTGCGTGGGAGCGAGTGTGTGCGTTTATCGGCCGCCTGTAGCCAGGGAGAGCCGCGGGAGCCGGCCTTTGGGATAAGGATCGTAGAGTGAGCGCAGGTGAGAGAGAAGCGTGATTGCCGGAATTCGTGCCGTGGCGTAGCGACGGATCGCGACGAGATTTTCCGGGCCTAGACGCGTAAGGCTGCGTAAGTGTAATAACAAATAAAGTGAAGTTAATAATACGAGAAAACCGCATTTCGTGTCATTATTTTGTAAGCCAATGCCGGACAGCGTTTTCTTTCAGGGCGTGGGGCTTGTTTCTCCCTAGGAGAGTAGCTTGCTTCGCGACGGGCTACCCCCGGCGGGACTTCCTTTAGGTGAGAGTCTCCAGGAGCCGAGCTGAGTTGGCCGAGCCACGAGCGTCGTTAAGCGGTAGTATTTTCGTGTTTCAGGTGCAGTGCCATTTGCGTCGTTTCCAGTGCCGAATCGGTGATAATTCAAGTGTCTTTGAGCCTTGCTTCGGGATCGCCCTGGCCGGGACACTCTACGTGTTACAGGGCGAGGAAACGCAACGTTACAAAGTGGCGCTCGACGTGGGGCTATTTAGCCGGGGAACGATAATCAGTGTACAAGTGCGCAAATAGTGTTTCTCTGTTTACGAATTTTTTTTCTTAGAATCACCGTGAGCCGTGAGTGAATGTGTCGTGGGTAGGATAGTCGTTTTCGTGTGTTATTAGTGTCGTCGCATATTTTATTTCATATTAGCGAAGTGGCGTCGCGTTCGTAGTGCATGCGGGGGTATTTTCTGTGTTGTTACACCACTTCGCCGGGTTGATCGGAATTTTTTTTGAAACCGCCAAAAATTTACCAGTTTTTAGGAGTGTTTGGGTTAGGCGGCGCCGAGTACGAGCGTGAGTCAGGGGGGAAAAGGGAAAGAGACGTAGAAGAGTGAGAGAGAGAGACGCGGTTAAGCTTGGGGAAGTTAAGCGTGTGCGTGAATTGGACGGGCTTTTTGATAGCGCCAAATTTTCAGGTGAACGAGTTAGCGGCTCTTTTCGTCGCTTTTGTTAGCTCCACGCCAAGGGCCAAGGTAGCGGGGATCGCCGAAGAGAACCCCGAGCAGGTCGCCGCTGCTGCGGTCGAGACACCAGGACTCAATAAGGGGGCTAAGAAGCGGGGACCTGGGAAGCCGTCTGGAAATTCAGATCCTGCCGTTTCCGTGCCTCCCACGCCACAGTGGCCGGTACCAAACCCTCCGTCACCAAGCCCGGCGATCGTGGAGCCAGGACCGTATCCGTCGTACGCGGCTGCCGTGCAAGTGACACAATCCAACGTCGCAAGAAACATTGGAGCGCCAGCGTGGACTGGAGGCCAATGGGTATGGCCATCCGTACCCCAACCCAATGTAGGGGGAACTTGGGGCTGCGACCTCCGATTCCGCCTCCACCCACTCCCACCGCACAGGCAAACCCGTTCCGAATGCTTGGAGAAAATCCAGCTAGTGATCGTCAGTGCCCTGGGCCGTTTATGGGCGCCTGTTTTACGTATAGTGGCATAGGCCATCGGTCGGCACAGTGCCCCGAGAGTTTATGCTACGCGTGCCAGCAAAAGGGCCACATGTCGCGCGGTTGCCCTAACCGACCCCCTCGGGTCGAGGGCGCGGTTGGGGGCACGATGCCGCGGTATGTGTATTGCCAAGTATGCGGCCTTCGAGGTGTGACCTTCAAATCATGTAGCGTATGCGAAACACTTCGTGAGAGTCTGGGAAACTGGCAACTGGGGGGCCAGTAAAGAGCTTGCTCCCTGGACCCCACAGGGCGGGATGTGAGACGACGGAGACAGCGAAAGAAGCGTGTGAAGCGATAAAGCGAGGCAAAGCGAATGCGAAAAATCGATCGAGTGACAAGAAGCGTAGCAATCTGGCTGGTGATAGCGGTAGTATCAAATTATTCGGGAAGTTGAAGAAAAAGCGGATAGTGAGTAGCGAGATAAGCGTAACCCCTGATTCTGAGTCAGAAGAGGTGGGTCTGCAGGATGTTCGCGGATTGTTCGAAGGAGATGATGAGGATGCAGGGGTCAATCGAGCGATAGCGCCAAGCAAGCGCGTGATGTTAGGCGGCGACGTACTGAGCGAGCTTAAGAGTACACATGCCCCTATTTGGGATAGGGACAGAAGAAATATTTGGCTGAGGCTTCGTGGGGGGGAGGGGGTGTCGCTCGGAGGCAAGAGGGAAATGGAAGCGAGTGCCAGCGAGCGGGAGGACGATCGCCTGTTGGAATGGCCCAAGCCAGTGTCATGGGATGCGTTAAATAGTGAGCCGTTCAAGTTGTTTATGACCGTGGACGAGATGTTGCAGGAGAGTGTCAAGAAAAGGGCGGTTAAGCCTCGGAATGAGGGCCCACTCCGACTTTCCCTCGACGACGCCTCCTCCTCGGCGACCCTCGGTTTGAAGCTCCTGAGCGATGAGGAACGTGCGAAGTATGCAGGTGGGTTGCATGTGGGACTCCGCGAAAAAATTGCCGGCGTGAGCGATGATAATCGCAACTATATTTGTGTGTCGTTAGGGGGTCAGAGCTACAAGGCTTTTCAATTTACAACATATAATAAAAAACAATTTCTTTTAGCTTACAGTAATAAATGGTATAGTTGAAAGCACGATTACATATGAGACTAATGCTTTAAAAGAAAAGAATATTTGGATACCCTTGCCCCTTGATAAATCCAGTCATACCTTGTCTTCTATCGCTACAGAGACAGAGTCTATTCTATCATCAGCAGACAAAGAAAATTCAAATGAAAAAAATTTTAATGATTGTTACCTGCCAGGTATTTATCAAACAAATATTTATATTGGCCAATTCAAAAAAAAGATGGAACGAGCAGGAGAAAAATAAATAAACCTTTATCAGTATTGTCATCTGAAGAAGGAATAAATTGGTACACTGAACAAGAAAATAAAAAAAGACTGATTCAAGAGAAGAAAGATACTTGAAAAAAAAATTAAATTAGCAGAAGCTATAATAAAGAAAGAAAAAATTGAACAAGATAAGGTAGAAAAAAATATGATAAGAGAGCAGAGGACTTTCCAAAAAAAATTAAAAACAACCAACAAAAAGTTTCAACACAGAAGTAAAAAAAAAATTTGTAAAGGGTTTACCTATTGTTTATGTGTTCATGTCCTAATTAATGTATATTGTGCTACCAAAAGTAAGAATGTCTACCTATGTACTAAGTATTTTTGTAATCTTCAAAGTTTTTATTAATTCTCTAAGAGCTATACTACGTAGTAGTAGTACCTACTTTATTGTTTTAAAATATCTTGTCATTGCTGTAAACTTCACTTTTTTATTGCTCCCTTCGAGTGTTTAATTACTATCGATTTAAATACATTGAAATAAATAGATAAAAAAATGAAAATATTATTTCCAAAATATTATTATTGTACCCGGTACTTACCCTAAATAGATACACTACCCTACTCATTGTCAAATTAGAATCATAAACCTTGTCTACCCTGTATCATTACAATGATATGTTATGTGAAACTCAGAGCTCAATAATTGGGACTCCAAAATACGAACAGGCCTCCATAATATGGGCTCGATAATAGGTACATAAGCTGTATAGGGGCTCGATAATAGAGCTAAAATATAGTTTTTTTGTTTAATTAAGTAATTGTAATCATTAATTTTTTACCGCGGAAAAATTCTCACGTATAGTTCATTAGTTAAATAACCAATCAGTACTCAAATGACGACAAAATAGTTAAATCTACGTTGATAATTACATTTTTAAAAGTTTTTCTTAGACCCTCGATAATAGAGACATCCACCCTTACCTGTTTTTATTTTTATTTCGAAACTTTTAGTAAGGTCAAAAAAAAGTAAAAGACCCAATCGATAGGAAATATTCTAGTCTACACGCTAGTATTTTTATTTTTCTTCATATCTTTTACCATTCATGAATTATTAGCAAAACAAATTTTTCACGCTATTTTTACGCTATCTAAGAGAGCTTTTGACATTTTAAGTATTTTTTTCGTGATCTACGCACTGAATTACGTATACTATCAAAAAGGACCCTTTGGATATCAATTTTTAGGTTCAATGAGTTTTCTTTTCATCTCTTCCTCCTTAATAAAATTCTGATGAGGATTAGCAAACAGTATTTAAGTGAACCTACTACTTAAGGCTTTAAGTATATGTTATTAATTTTGTAACCTTCAAAAGAATAGAGGTCTGTGGAGGGCTGTGGGAGATTTGTGTGGAATGTTGCATACAAAGAACTATATATAGTTGTTTAGCATAGTTTTTTTTGCAGGACTTTCCACAATCCCCCAACGCATTTTTTTACTCCTTTGTTAACTAATATTTTTTAACTAAACTTACATACTTTATAATTATTTTGTACGTTAACATTTTTGATTACAAGATATAATTAATTAAATAAAATTGATTTTAAAAAATCTCAAAACCAAATTTTGATTAAAGAAGCCCCTTAACTAAGCTTTGTAACTAAACAATAAAAACAAATGGAAACAATTCGTTCCTTTTTTAAACCTACTTTAAAATTAGTGTTAGTGAACTGCAATTTTATAGAGCTATTCATATCATAGTCCAATGTGTATCAAAGACATAAAGAACACTTGCATTATCGAAGGGCATGATTTTTGTACGTTTACGTCTAAGACGCGAGATAGTCTTCTTACCAAAGGCACAAAGTGCGGTTTTGCACAAGTGTGATCTAATAAGAACACTTGATAAGTTAATTATTTTGTGCTTTCGGGCAAACAAGTACTTTGTTTGTCCTTGAGCGCAAAGTCATCGTAAGGCGCAATGCCTTTGCGGCCATGGTAAACGAAATAATATTATCTCTATTTTGAATCAAGTCGCATGGGAGCGCGATTAAATAAGTTTAAGATAGCAGATGAATACTCTGCAAGCACGCTACTATTTATTTCAGAGTTGCATACTCAAATTTTCAAATATCGGAAAATAAGTGTTTTTGCCAGTATGCCTGATGTATTTTAGTTTAGTCTCTTTAATCCTACTCCACAGCTTTACCAAAAAATATGGGTCAGAAAGTCGTTAAAACAACAAAAACGAGGCATGTGTATCTCAAAATGCTCATAACAAGATTTTTTCATGGCTCAGTATTCAAGAGATGATCTTATTGTTAAGTAAGCTGCAAGCCAAATTTTTTCAATGTATAATTGGGATAGGCATGTTCTCAAAATCAAGTAGAGCTGTCAACAGTGTGATATCGGCTACAAGTACTTTCTGATTTCACAGTAGGTAGACAGCACGCAGCGTTCAGAGTTCTCAGTGGCTAAGATGGTAAAGCGCTTGCTTTCCGCCTGGAGGGCTCGGGTTTGAGACTTCACTCTGTCACTTCCTCCCGGGTAAGTAGGTGGTGTTTTTTATATGATCTAATCAGTAGGATATCACATAAGTAGGCAACTCGTACAATGCTTTTACCGTGGCAAGCAGATTTGCAGATAATAGTAAAGAACAACAATGCCTCAGAAGGGGGGGCGGGTGAACGACTCTTTCATAGTAAAATTGTTCCACAAATGATCAATAATACAAATAATGAAACATATGTAGCGAATCGAAGTCGTATACGTGTGTATGTACTTATATAACTAGCCATTTAGATAACGACAGACAAGACGTAGCATTGCTAAGGTAGGATACTTACTTGGCGACAAATTTTGAATATGAATGAAAATTTAAATATCTAGAATCCATCAATATCCTATTATCCTAATCCTGAATTTTGTGCGCCTTGAACGTGAAACCCGTAAACCCGTATAATGTAAGTATCTGAATTAAAATTTGTAATGAATAAATTAATTACAAGCAATTAATTGTATTATTTTTTTTAGTAGGGGAACCTGGGGCACGACGGGTAATGGTGTAAAACGGGTAATGCTTTAATTTTAAAAGTATAACGTACTACCTGCTCGAAAAAAATATATATTAAACCTTGAGACATAAATAAGAAACTGTGACGATAAAATTGCGATTTCGTGCAGTAAAAATTATTTTTTCTAAATACTCTATTTTAGCGTACATGAGCGTAAATTTTTCCTCAATTTCAATCCATGGTAATTTTTTGTTTTTTCGTATAATCATCTCATAAGTTTTACTGTCTTATTCGCTAAAATTTCACAAACAATTCCCACACTCATTTTTTACTAAAATTTCATTTAATTATTTTATAGTTTAATTTTTTGTCCAACTCCCATGTGGGGCACCACTGGTAAGGCGTGTTGGGGCACGACGGGTAACAGACGGAACAGTTTGCGCGGTCAGCTGTTCAGTACCTATAGCTTAGCAATGTGAGGCTACGGTAGCTTAGTCAACTTTTTAGTTTATAAGTATTTATTTATTGTGTAAATATGGTAAGAAAATATAAAAAGAAGACTAACAGGCAATCATGGACCCTAGAGAATATGGAAAGGGCCATAAAAAAAATGGAAACTGGTACATCAATGAACAAAGCAGCTAAGGAATTTGAAATTCCTCGTGAAACGTTACGCAAAAAGTTTATTGAAATAAAAAAGGATGCACAAAAAGAAAATCAACTCATCGTTAAAAAAGGTACTAAAATAAACAGTCTTCACATAATTTTTGTAAAAAATAGTATCATGCATGTGGTATTAAATTAAGGTTATGTTGATTGTGAAAATCAGCATAAATTTACTGATTCACATCAAACGTTTTTACTAATTGCACATGTTGTTGACTGTTAGTATTACATAATGAATATTACAGTTCCAGGATTCAAGCCAGTATTTACTGAAGAGCAAGAGTTATCGCTGAAGAAACAAATTTTAGAAAATGAATCTAGATTACAGGGTTTTACTGCCTGCGAAGCTCGCAAACTTGCTTATCAGTATGCTGAAAAATTAGGTGCAACACATAATTTTAATAGTGATACTCAAATGGCCGGATACGACTGGTTTCGAGGTTTTTTATCAAGACATTCTGAGCTGAGTCTGCGAAAACCAGAAGCTACTTTGATGGCCAGGGCTAATGGTTTTAACAAGAAAGTAGTAGCTGATTTTTTTGAACTCCTCAAAACTGTATATGCAGAGTACAACTTTGGACCAAGTAACATTTATAATGTTGATGAAACAGGAGTGTCGTGTAATCCGAAAACTTATTTGAAAGTATTAGCTCCTAAAGGCAAGCGGCAGGTTGGATCAAGAGTTTCGGCTGAGAGAGAGACAACAGTGACAGCATGTATTTGTTATTCAGCATCGGGAAAATACATGCCTCCGCTATTGATTTTTCCTCGTAAAAATGAAAACAAAGATTATCTCAATGGCTCTCCAGCAGGATCATATGCAGAATTCAATGGTATTGGCTGGATGGATGAAGCTACCTTTACAAAATGGTTGGGATATTTTATTGAATTCTCTGGAGCAAGCTTGAGTAACCCAGTTTTGTTAATATTAGATGGACATTTAACACATGTTAAAAATTTGAATGCAATCACATTAGCCAGAGCCAATGGCGTAGTCATACTCTGCTAACCTCCTCACTGTACTCATCGTATGCAGCCCTTGGATGTGTCATATATGAAACCTCTTAGTAATTATTATACTGGTGCTGTGAATAAGTGGATGAGAGATAATCCTAATTCTTCAATAGGCCTTAAATCTATTTACTCAATTTTTGGCAAAGCTTTCATAAAAGCTTCAACTATGGAAAATGCTATCAATGGCTTTCAAAAAACTGGGATCTATCCATTGAATCCAAATGTTTTCAACGATGATGAATTTGCTGTTAGTTGTACACCACGGCCAGAGCCAGAACTGACAGTAGCTGATCCCTCCACAGGCCCAAGCTCAAGTGTAGTAGCTGCTGCTGATGCAACTAATGAACAATTCCAGTCTAATGAGGAAACTGTTGGAATAGAAAATCAGATTGATTCTCCAGAACCGATTTTGACTACTCATGTTGATAACGCACAAGATCAATTGCATCAAGGAGAATCATCTCAATCCAATTCTGGTTATGCAACTCAACAAGTTACGAATAATCCTCTCTATAGCACTTCAGTTCTTGCAGACACATCAAACATTGGGAATCCTTCAATCAATGTACCGCTTAATAAAGTTTTACTCAAAATAAAAAAGATATTCGTATAAGTAGTCTTTACCGTGATTTGAAAAAAAAATTCCTTCAGTCCGTTGAAAAAGCAGAGCAACCACTATTACAAGATTTTTGTCGGGGTGTTTTGGAAAATTCATTAAACTCTGATATTGCAGGCATTGCACAGGTCAAAAAGAAGAAGCCACGAGCTAGAGGTAAAGCTGCGATAATTACCTCACCAGATTATGAAGCTGAACTTACAACAGCAAAAAATAAAAAAAGGAAACTTCCTCCAAAATCAGTTCAGAATAAAAAAGCAAAAACTGTGAGTAACGTTCCTTATCAAATGCCAATGTTTTACTCGATGAATCAGCCACAGACAGTGCATGGAATAGAAGCTGTACAGAACGTAGGACAAAATGATTTTACAAAATGATGCACCGTTAACAGAAGAGTTTCTATTAAACGTTCTACAACAGCCTACGACTGAAGCAGTAGAAATACCACAAAGCAACATTGAATATATCTATGAATAGATTAACGAGCTTTTACCAAAAAAAGTGTTCTTGTGAGATTGTACTACATGTACCAGTAATGTATTAATTTATTATCGTTAATAATTATTAGCTCTTTTATCATATTTAAAAACTTTTAAAAACTTTTTTTTAAATAACTATTAAAAATATTGATGTTTGAATTTAAAGTTTTACATTATTACATTTCCAAATAAAAAAAACTATTTAAAACTTTTTTTAAACAGCTATTAAAAATATTGATGTTTGAATTTAAAGTTTTGTATTATTACATTTACAAATAATTTTTTACTCAATCACACAAGTATAGCTTCTATAAATTATTCAGAGCCTTGCTGTGTTCATAATTATGAAACTGTAGTTGTAAAAAATGTGATCATATAGGTACTGTGATTATTACCTTGTAAACTGTGGTAACTAATTAGTCAATATGTAAACAGAAGTGAATTAATTAATAAAAAACATGAAAATAATAAATGTTCAAAGTAAATTTATTTTCTCTATTTGTCAACCTTCTTTTCCTCACAAAACTATAAAAATTCTATCAGATACCTCCTCATATGTTAAAACACTGCCCCAACGTGCCCCAAGGCCTGACCACTTCGTGCCCCACATCTGGGGCGTAACGGGTAAATACGTAACTGTCGTTAACCTTGATATTTTCTAAAAACTGATATAAAATTTTTGAATTTTTTAAATTTGCTTTTCGTTCCTGAAATGCTGCTGAATCGATTTACGTGAGTCCAATTTTATTTCGATGGAATTATATAATTTAAAAAAAAATCAGAAAAATTTGTTACCCATCATGCCCCAGGTTCCCCTACTTTAATAAATCGTGTAACACAGCTGTAATAGTATCAACATAATCTGATCGACAAGATAGGAAACTAACTATTTCTTAGAGTGCCCTGAATAACAAGCTGTAAACCTAAACCTCATTAAACCCAGCGATTTGGGTAGTTAATAATTATACGAGTATATTGGTAATCAATTTTTTATATAGTAGTAAAATAAGAAACCATTTAAAAAAACAATTATTTAACTAACTCGTACATCGTTTTTACAATTTTCCTACGTATTTTTGTAATAAATAATTACCTACTGTGAGAATTCCTTCGTTACTAAATAACTGTAATTTGGAATGTTTGGATTCCATCAATACATAAAAAATACAATGATTAATGCTAGTTGAAAAAATTACACATTTAGGATTTTTGATGCGTATAGTTACTAAGAATTTTATCTAAAAATTTTTTTACAAAGAGTAATTTAATGAATGTAATTGGCTTAAAGAAAGAATTTCTGATAATTATATGATATAGTAGTTTAATAAAAGAAAAAAGAAGAAAAAAGCATTATACATAAAAATCCTGAAACTGTATTTTTTTAGAAAATTTTATTTTTTAGTGAGTTCATAAACTATTTTTACAAATTAACCTTTGCACACATTCATTTATTCAAAATATCTTTGTATAAGAAGCTTGAAGTAGAAATACAGACTTCGTTCCTATCCAGTACTTCCTAAAATGAGCAAAATCTAATGTAATTAGGTTTTTTGAAATTAACATTAAAAAAATGGTAATTTCCTGTCAATTTATGATATGCCTATAAAAACAGGTTGTAACAAAACTAAAATGTTAGATAAGTTTGATGTGTTGAGTTCATATTTGTAAGGAAATTTCGAGGCGGCAACGTACGGAAATACGACAATTCGTGAAGTTATAACCTTTAATGAAGTTATAACCTACAAAACGCGTGTACTGATAATACCCTACACTTTCGATTCGAGTTTTGAAGAGATATCTATAGTAACTCGGTGGCATGCAACAAATCAACTTTTTTCGACTGCAATTGTTTTGATACTAAATTTGTCATCTCTAATATTTTACACTCCATGACTAGAAAAACTATAAATTCAAATTCATTCATATGTTTGTATAAAGTTTTCGCATTATCTCTTGTCTCTTTATCTTTAGATGTCAAATTAATTTTTATCAAACCTTTCAAAATTTGACTGAAACCTGAGCGACAAGCATACACAGCATTATGCCTAGATGACCACCTTGTTATGCAAAGTTTTTTTAAAACAGGATTTTTCAGTGATTCTGCAGACATCATTTCAGTTAATATTCCCCAACGCTTTATAGTGATACTAAAAAATGTATACAGTTTTTGAAGGATTTCGTAGTAAGTTTGCATTTTAACGACAGATTTAACAGAGTCTTGTAAAACTAAATTTAAATTGTGGGCTAAGCAATGTACATAATGTGCTTTTGGTTGTATATTTTGTATTCGTTTTTGTACTCCCGAATAAATGCCGCTCATCACACTGGCTCCATCATAACCTTGGCCGCGACAATTTTCAATCAATTTATTGTTATCCCCTAAAATTTTTAAAATTTCAATTTCTAGTCCAAGAGCCCTTTGATCTATAATACGAAAGAATCCTAAGAAACTTTCTTCAACTACTAAATCGCAGAGATTACCATCATTGTTATATTCGATGTTAACATACCATATAACAACGCTCAATTGGTCGTGCTTAGCTATATCTTGGGTTGTATCCAAAATAATTGAATAAAATTGACCATCTTGAATATCTTTAACTTTTTTTAACATGTCCTGATAATAAACAAATCAATTCATTTTGTATCTCCGGACTTAAATAATTCACTTTTTTATGCTCTGAATTTAATAAATTATATAGTACAGCCTCATACTTGGCTAAAAGTTCAATCACAGACAAAAAATTACCTCTGTTGTGCACATTATATTCATTCAGCTTCTCTTCACGGTGTCCACGAAAAGCTAAATTACAACTTGCTAAAATCAAAATAACGTCAATAATGCGTTCTAGTAACTTTTTCCAAAAATTAATTTTTTTTTTTAGTTCTATATTTACCAAGCTATCAATAGTTTCCTTGTTTTTCCACAAATCATAATTTACAGAAGCTTCAGAATGACACTGACTGTTTGCGTGTTTTTTAATTTTTTTTGAAAGACCTTGCCAGTTATTTATTCCTTCAATCCATTCAGATCGAAAAGATGGATTTGTTCGATCTCCGAAGAGCCAACAATGCTCGCAATAAACCTTATCGAGAACTTTAGAGTAGCATAGCCACAACCTTGGTAACCTTAGACTAGAATCATTTGTTTTTATCGTATAGTTATCTACGGAAAAGCTTCTGTTATGGGAGTCCGTAGGAAACGGCCCGTTAGGCTTACAAAGACCATAATTTATTATATCTTTTTTTAATTCATCACTTGGAATTTGTGAACTCGTATAATGTCCTCGATCAGAAGGAAAAGAATGAGCAGTCTGCAATAATTGAATTGAATCATCTCGCTCATATCTGCAGTAAGTGGTTGATTCCTGCCTGTCATTAATTTGTTTCTCACTATTTAAATTTTGAGCAGTGTTTGATTTTCGGAAAGAAGAACTGTTTGCATCTACATTTGTTTCTGAATTTGAATTAACATTATCTTGAGAATCGGATCGGTTCATTGAAATAGAAGTATTGGTTCCACCATCATCAATTTCCATTGGTGTACTGTCTGTGAAAAAATAAAAGTGACGTCGGAATAAAATCCAAAGGTGACAATTATACGAGCACATGAATGCAGTTACGTACGCAGAACACGCAGTTTTAGATTTCAAGTTAAATATTAGAAAGAGAAAGACACATAGTTGTAAATAACCATACCTTGAATTTTATCAGGCTTGGTGATCCATGAAGTTAATTTATGACTGTACGTCTTAGCTTCATCTTCTTTCGCCCTTTTTGATTTACGCTTTTGCGCACCACTTGCATACGTACGTTTCATACTTTCACTTATCGCGATCGAGATGTCAGGATGCAAGCACAAAAGCACAATCCCACTTAGACTTGGGAGGCTTAAGAGCGAGAGAGATAACATAATGTACAAGCCTCCATGCGTATTACGCATTGCTTAACAGTAACAGTATGGAAGCGCGAAAGTTTAAACATCTAATTCAAGCATATATGAATAATAAAATTTTAAAAATGATTTGATACGTCATAAGAGATACTGATAAGATCTGTGGAGTCATTGAGGATTTATTTTAATTATGAAAAAAATTTTGAGTCACTGGGGCCCCCGGGGCTCGAGGCCCTCTCGCACCGCGGGCCCGTCAGCTACGCCACTAGCGTCAACCTTGCCTAATATAGATCTCCCCCATTTCAGCGGTGATCTTGCAGGGTGGCAGAATTTCAAAGATTTCTTTCGTGCATTGGTGCACAATAAAACTGAGATACCATTGATTCTTAAGCATCATTACCTTCGTTCACAGGTAACCGGTGAAGCTGCTGAGCTCATCAAAAACTTTCCTCTAACTGCTGATAACTATGTTCAAGCTTGGAACACACTGTGTGAATACTACGAAAATAAACGTCGTCTAGTAACTGATTACGTAAATTTGATCCTGAACGCCAATCCTATGAAAAATAGTTCAGTTAGCTAACCTAAATCATTAATAAGTGAAACCGTTAGGCCGCTCGCAGCCCTGGAAGCTCTGAATAGACAAGAACATGGTCTAGGAGACTTCTTTATAGGGGTAGTCTCTAATAAATGAGATTTTGGTTCTGCCAAAGATTGGCAGAAACATTTAGGTGCTACCACTAAAACGCCTTCGTTGGCACAGTTTAAAGAATTTTTAAACGCACAATTAATGACTAGAGTCTTATACGCCCAGACTTAAGTCAGGTTCTGCGGCTCAAACAGCTAAGCCCGGCAAAAAGGAGAGTAGTTTGACCATTACGGCAACTCGTCAAACAAATGTTAAATATATGACTCCTATAGACGATCACGAAAATCCTGTGTGGTATCTCCCTCACCATGGAGTGTTGCGTTAGTCGAGTACAACGACTACACTCAGAGTAGATGTCAATGGTTCTGCCACTACTTGCAGTGGCATTTCTTTGAATTCTTATCTCCATACTGGGGAAAATTTGTTGCTGAATTTATTCGATCTTATTATGAAATGGCGTAAATACAAAGTTGTATTTTCCGCAGATGCGGAGAAAATGTTTCGACAGATTCTCCTGCATCAAGCAAATCAAAAGTTTCAAGCCATTCTCTGGCGTCAAAACCTTAGTGAACCTGTAAAATCATACCTTCTTACAACGGTCACGTACGGTCTAGTTTGCTCACCCTTCTTAGCCTCTTGAGTACTTAAAGAATTAGCGCTATTATATCATCAAGAGTATCCTTTGGGAGCTTAAATACTTCAGGAAGAACTTTATATGAATGACTTCTTATCAGGCGCTCATTGAATATCAGAGGCAGTAAACAAAATAGACGAGTTCATAAAAATAACAAGCTTAGGTGGAATGTGCGTCTAGTACGTTAAGAGAACGCTAGAGCGCGGGAAAACCTACTACTCAAAAGGAAATAACGTTAGCATGAAAGGCATCAGTGCGCAATGCAAAAGTAGTTCCTCTTCCAGCGAGCCTGGGACGCGGTATATCCGTTGCTCACCCAGACCTGGAACTTTCCCGTGCACCGGTACAATACCGCGACGAGCACGAAGGGAGAGAAAGAGACGAAGTACGAAGGCCGATAGCTGAAAAGTAAGTGTGTACACCACCAACAAGGTAACACTTCCACTAACCGGTACCTATTTGGACTTTCGGTGCTCGACCGCTTTAAGCGTGGAGACGACGCATCCCCAAGTAGTCGAGGCACTAGGGTTAGCGATCACGTTCTTAGGCGAAGTTCCTGGGTTGACGACTTGAGCAGTGCTCAAGACACTCAAGGGCCCTGAGAACGACCTAACCTTACGTGACTTGGTCGGATAGGTAGTTACCTAACACTAACTTTCCGCGGTTGTAATAAAAATTCGCATTAGTCTAACCTAACGTGTTTAAGCAGAGATATTAAGGAGGGAAAATTCAAATTGTCATTTATGTAAAATTCTCTATTAAAAGGGCGGATACATTTTAAGTAAATTATCGAGTATATTATATATTTTTTTATTATTAACGTAAATAATTGCGATTACTCAAATACAATTAATACATGTAAAAATTACAGATATAAATTCCTTAGAATCATATGATTGAATAAATATAAGATAATTAAAAATAAATTGATTGTACTTATTTAAGCAAACCTTCCCCTCCACGTAAGATTGCGAGTTCCTTTTTATAGTTTAAGATAAAAACTATAAAAATAGCTGTTAAGATTTGAAATCGTTTATATAAACTGAGAATATTATCTGGACCCCAAAAAAGGGACAGGAATAAAATAAAAAAAGATATTAGATTAGAAGAATATTGAGTAAGTTAAAAAAGATATTAAATTATTAAATTAATTAAATTAAGGGAATATTCAGGAGAATTCAATAAAGTAGTAATCAATAAACAATTGCTGTATATGGTGCAGGAATTAATTGATTATTCAACAGATAAATTTTGAAACTTAATAGTAATTATTTTTTAAGTATTGTATATAATCGGCCATCTGAGCAATTTCGCTCTTTTACACAGGGCAACGAACCCGCCCTCCGACATATAAACACAATCATTGTTTGTGTGTTGGTTCCTAATCTTAGAGTTTCCTCGGTACAGATAATATTCTTAGCCGATTGTTACCACCACCAATTAACCGGGGTTATACTCAAAGAAAGGGAAGTCGTAAGCTGTAGATCTTCTCACCAGTCCTATTTTTTATGCAAATGTCTAATTTTGTCAAACATAATCAGTATTTTTCTCTTTAAATCATTGCCTAAAATCTAAAGTGATATTTTTTTAAGTAAAGTTAATTATCACTTGCAATGTAATGTGACCAAAACTCAATGTAAATTAAATGGGCTTACATTAAATTCTTTAACATGCTTTCACTCTACTTATACGAAAAAAACGAAATAAGTTCTACAGGATTTAACATTAACTATGAAAACCAAGACAAATAGTTTATTCTTAAATAATTTAAAAAAAAAGAGAATGAAAAGCGCAATTAATAATTAAACGAAAAGGAATGTATTATTTTAAATTTTTAAGTTTGCAAACGTTCAAAAAAAATAAAAAACTTTTATTCATGGTGACGAACAGCAGCAAGGTTATAGCACACAGCCACAGCATCAACAATGTAGGCCAATTAATCTACGAAGGCTCAATGTTAAATTTGACATTAGTGTTAACAGAAAACAAAAAATACTTTGATATAGAAGAAAATGATTCAAGAAACATAGCGTTTTGTTTTTTTGGTTATTCAGTGGCTGAGTTAACCTAAAAAATTCGTGAAAGTCCGAAAATCACTTTTTTCGCGTTTGAAAAAAAAGTTGACCTCCAATGCCGAAAAGTTAAATGACAAAGTTGTAGATCTTAAAAAAACCTATCGATTGACGCGCGTTAAATAGAATTTGAATGAGTAGTTGCTGAGAAACCTTGAAAAACCCATCGAAAATCGTCTTTTTTAAATTTGTTAATAACTTTTTTTCTTTCGAGATTTTAAAGTTGGTATTTAATCAAATTATGAGTTTTTGGTTCAAAAACCTTCAGTTGTTTTTTTAGCCAAAAGTATTAAAAATTTTTCGAAATATCGCATTTTTTCGAAAAAAAACACCTTTCGTAAAAACTTCAATAGACGTCAGGAAATGATGCTGGGGCGATTTTTCAGGGCTTAATCTTTTCGTCTAGACTTATTCTATCATGCAATGTTTATAGTAAGTAAAATTTTTTAATTTTTGATGCCGAAGTCGGACTCCGAAAAAAGTACTTTTTTTTTTCTATCGGTTTTTTGCATTTTTTTTACGTATTTTGATAATTGCACGTATATAACTAACTGCAATGCATTGTACTTATTTTTTTACGAATTTGAAAAAAAAATTTTTATGATACGACCATGTAGAGCCAAGTTAGGTTTTTTTTTTTAAAAAAATCCCTATGCGACGGTGAAAAGCGTAGAACTCTGAAACTTGCGCACTTTACTAACAAATACCCATTTTGCATTAAAAAAATTATTCGCAATCGTTAACTTTAGCGGAACGATGGGTATGATAACGTTACAGTTGAGTCTTTTTTCGCGTCGCGCATCGACTGCCCGCTGGTATGAGGTGTGTCTGGCTGGTTGCTCTTACTCGGGCGCTCCGATACGGCTCCGAAATGGAGTCGGAGTGGTGAGAGAAAGATGTTCTCCCCTCATGCAGCTGCTCCAGACCGTAAGTCTCTGGCGTACATTCGTGCAGAAATGAACGTGCTTAACGAAACATCTCAGTGTGCTCGCAGGAAACACGTGCTGGAACGTACGGTGTTTTATTATCACATACTGTTAACACAAAATTCAGTACTGTAAGCTGTTAAGCTATTCGTAAGTACAATATAATTTTCGTTTAATTTTAAGATGCCGATTCGCTCATTGTTGATTCTTCAATCCAATTAGCTGCAAGTAAAAATAATGTAATCTTAGTTGATCAAGATATTTATTTATTGGTGCTCCTTACTCAAAAATCGCCTGTTAAAAAAACTACATACTTTCTAAAAAAGAGCCAAGGCAATAAGCCTGATTGCTGGTATACAAATGACAGTCTAATTTACCCAAGATTGCGAAATTATGTAGCTTTTTTTCACGTCATAACGGGTTGTGATACCGTATCGTGTCTCTACAGAAAAGGAAAAAACAAATTATTAAAAATATTTAACGATACACCTAAGCATTGCCAGCTGATGGATGTGTTTTATCGCACTGATGCTGACAAGGACAAAATTTGCTCTAATGGATGTAAAATAATTGCCTTGCTATACGATAAACGAACAAATGTATCATTGAATGACCTTAGCTACCAACGATTCAGCAAGTGCACCGCTCGTAATACGTTTCAGTTGCCCAGTATACCGCCCACCGGAGGTGCAGCAAAACAGCATGTATTTCGAGTTTACCTGCAACTACAAAAGTGGTTGGGAAATGACATAGAACCAACCCTTTGGGGATGGAAGTTATAGAACAACGTAATTCTACCCAACTATACCGACGAAGCCCTAGTACCGGATGAAATATTAAAAATAATTGCATGTGGGTGCGAAGGTTCTTGCAAAACAAAAAATTGTAGTTGTTTCAAGCACGGCCTGAAGTGTTCCAATGTATGTGCTCATTGCCAAGACTCGCAGTGCACAAATTTTTAAGAAGTAGATCATGCTATCTCACATGAGCAGTCTTTCGTGGAGAATACGGATATTGGTGATGTAAGTATTGGACAATTTCCAATTAATGAAGACATGTTTTGCAATTTGCAAATACCGACTTTTAATGATCCAGTACTGGAATGTACCATGGATCATGAAGAAAACGAGGATGTGCTTGATGACATTACTGAGCAACCCTATGAGAAGGTGCGGACATATAATATGAATTAGTTTTACTTTTTTTAAAAGAATTTGTATTATTGAATAAAAAAAAAGAATTAAAATATATTGCTTTTTTTCGTTAACCCATTACTTATTTTTAATGAACCTGTGATAATATCTACAAATAAAGTCAGGTAACCATAATAAAGGTAATATTTACAAGACTTGACGTCCCCAAGCAGCGTTGTCCGAGCGCCCGAGTAAGAGCAACCAGCCAGACACACCTCATACCAGCAGGCAGTCGATGCGCGACGCGAAAAAAGACTCAACTGTAACGTTATCATACCCATCGTTCTGCTAAAGTTAACGATTGCGAATAATTTTTTTAATGCAAAATGGGTATTTGTTAGTAAAGTGCGCAAGTTTCAGAGTTCTACGCTTTTCACCGTCGCATAGGGATTTAAAAAAAAAAAAAAAAACCTAACTTGGCTCCACATGGTCGTATCATAAAAATTTTTTTTTCAAATTCGTAAAAAAATAAGTACAGTGCATTGCAGTTTGTTATATACGTGCAATTATCAAAATAAGTAAAAAAAATGCAAAAAACCCATAGAAAAAAAAAGTACTTTTTTCGGAGTCCGATTTCGGCATCAAAAATTAGAAAATTTTACTTACTACAAACATTGCATGATAGAATAAGTCTAGACGAAGAGATTAAGCCCTGAAAAATCGCTCCAGCATCATTTCCTGACGTCTATTGAAGTTTTTACGAAAGGTGTTTTTTTTCGAAAAAATGCGATATTTCGAAAAATTTTTAATATTTTTGGCTAAAAAAACAACTGAAGGTTTTTGAACCAAAAACTCATAATTTGATTAAATACCAACTTTAAAATCTCAAAAGAAAAAAAGTTATTAACAAATTTAAAAAAGACGATTTTCGATGGGTTTTTTAAGTTTTCTCAGCAACTACGCATTCAAATTCTATTTAACGCACGTCAATCGATAGGTTTTTTTAAGATCTACAACTTTGTCATTGAACTTTTCGGCATTGGAGGTCAACTTTTTTTTCAAACGCGAAAAAAGTGATTTTCGGACTTTCACAAATTTTTTAGGTTAACTCAGCCACTGAATAACCGAAAAAACAAAACGCTATGTTTCTTGAATCATTTTCTTCTATATCAACGTATTTTTTGTTTTCTGTTAACACTAATGTCATCTTTTTCGTAGATTAATTGGCCTAATGGCGTCGTCTCACAGCAGCGTCAGCAGGACCAGATGTGAAGGGAAAATGGCAGCCGCAGAGGCAGTGGCATACAGCAACAGCAGCAACAATGGCGTCGTCTCACAGCAGCGCCAGCAGGACCGAACGAATCACGCGAGTCCAGATGTATTTAAGTGTATTTTTATACGTATACACTGTCCTTATGCTCACTCCTCTGAACTGCACCTAATAATAATAAAGATGAATGTTCTCGTACGCACGAGAAACGAGAGAGAAAATAATGTTGTACGCGTATGTGCACGTATAAATGAAGGTGCTGTTAAAATATACAGCAACGAAATTGAAAGTGCGTGTGAGTGTGCAAAGGCACCACAATAGCAACCGTACTGTGAGAGAAAAAAGAATACGTGATGTGTTCAATATTTACACTGCGCGCTCGAAAGCAAACGCAAAGAAAAAGAAATTTCAAGTGCGTGTGCGTGTCAAAGGCACAACAACAGCAACCGCACTATAAGAGAGAAAGAACACGTAAGTGTGTTCAATGTTTATACTGCGTACTCGAAAGCAAACGCAGAAAAATCAATAATAGTCTTGCGACTTACCTCGTTGACGCAAAAGAAAGATTTTGATGTGTGGACGGATGCAGCCAAGATGGCTGCCAATTAGTCGCTTGGTCGAAGGCGAGAGCTAAGATGGCTATGATAGAGATCGACCCCTTACGATCCGGCTCGAAGGACCATGTTTAGAAATGTGATTTTCTATAAAACTGATGAGCTCACGAAGAAGCTCGCTGGGACCGCAGGGAGGAAAGCGGGAAGTTGAAGTTGCAATCGGACACAGCAACAATCGGGACACACACTTTAGAATAAATTACAAGCTCTCCTTACATAACTTTGAATCAGCTTTAACAACAAACTAATATTCATGTACACAAATTGAACAGTAATGTGAGCCATTAGCTCGATTAGAATAAATTATCTTTGATATTAACACTTGGAGTGGCATGAGCGCAGAGGAGCAATGAGCAACGCTTTACCAACCTGAAAAGCGGAAGCGTACTGGCTAGCGAGCCCGTGGCTTCTCTCTGACTCTGCACATTTGATATATATGTAGGAAGTAGGTGCGCGCGCTCGCTATACTTTACTACATGGATGACACTTATACCTATGTGATATTATATAACTGCCTTGAAATCCCAAACAATGTATCTGAGAGAGCTTGTTTAGAAATCACTCAGCAAAATAAGTTTGAAAAAAACTATTAAAGACAGAAAAATTAATGAAAGTAAAGTACGTATACTTGGAAAGATTCGAGAGGCTTCAAGTCCCTTTATAGAGAAGTAGAAAATATTTAAATAAAAAACAAAGCCATGCTCTAGCATATGGGATTCAGATATGCGTTGGCGGTATAATTCAAGGCATTGCAAAGAAAGTATCCAAACAACGAAGATTTAAATAAGGCTGTGTTCGATAATTTCATTGCAACATGCGAGGTATGCCAAATTGCTAAAACTAAAAGATTGCCTTTCAGCACTAGCAGAGAGAGGGAAACCAAACCACTTGAGATAGTTTAAGTCGACTCGATGAGATCGATCAGTCTAGCTACTCGTCTTTAGGGATACAAATTCATAATTGTATACACGGACGCCTACTTAAGATTGACGATGGCATACCCTGTAAAAGCAAAGAGTGAAACAGGATGTTACCTGGACAATTTCGTGACCAGCACACGAAAGCTGCAGGGCTTTGATGCCAAGATGTGAAATTTTCAAACTGATCAAGGCACAGAGTTACAGGTCAAATAGTAGAAGTTCTCCAGAGTATTTCAGAACGACTTGACTTAATATGTGTATGACTCTCAGTTCAGGGGGAACATGTGGAATTTAGCCTTGGATGCTGTAGTATACGTCTATAATCGCAAACCACACCGATCCAACAAAATAATAGAATAATAGCCTTTTTGGGAAAGTTTTTTTCATATGTAAAGATAGATATAACTCGAAACAAAAAATTTCATTTCAAAACATTTTTGTGTGTCGTTTATTAAGATCCAACAAAACACTGGATCCAATTTCGGCCCACAACGTATACAAGAAGAACTGATTGGTTACATCAGGGGTAAATATACAACTGTAAACGGCAACAATCACAATATTGATATCCAACAATATGAAGGGTTTATTAAGTTCGATAAAGACGGTCCTCAAGAGTTATTAGAAACAAAGGAACAACAAAAAGTCAAGAGAAAGCGAAGACGACCAAGGAAAAATCGTGAGCTTTTTCAAAAAACTTTAGACAATCTGCTGCTGTTACTTACATGAGTTTTAGAGGAATCATGAACACAAGCCAGTGGAATGAGCCGATTTAGTCTGAGGATGATGTTGATTGTTTGATCGTAAAAGTTGAAGATAAAACGATGAACGCCCGGATTGTTGAATTGAACAAGGATCCCATAAACTACTAAGAAGCTATCACAATTCCAGATCGAGATCAATAGCTTAGAGCAATTGAAGAAGAATCAGAGTCAAGGAATAAAAATCAAGTATAGGAAATTGTAGATAGATCAACCATGAATGCTAAAGGAAGCCAGCGAAACATCCTTCACTCCAGATGGGTCTTAAAGAGAAAGATATATAAAGATGGAAACGTGAAGTTTAAAGCAGATTCGGTGATTCGACGACACTGAAGTTCGGAGCGTTCTGGGAAAAAATTTTAAAATTAACATAATCACTTTAAAACAAATCAAATTTGTTAGAAAGTAACTACGAATAGTATTCAAGACTACCATTAACCCATATAAGTCGAAAAAAGGTTAATTTTCACGATTATACCCCAAACCGAAATTCTCATTAATACCTATGCTAGCTTTTGTACTCGTTCTGACTTCTGACTTTTATAACTAAAAAACCAGATCGAAGGCCCCACTGAAAATGATACGTATTTTTTATTATTACATGAACAATGTATCAAAATGAGAATATCCAACTAACAACGAAGGGGCAGGTCATTTTTTGGCGATTTTTCACCACTCACTCTAGGCAAAAACACCCAAGTTCCGACTTTTGGCTCTTATAGCTAAAAATTCAGACCAAAGGACCCACTGACAATGATGCGTATTGTTTATTTTTATATAAAAAATATATCAAAATTCAAATATCCCAGAAAAAACGAAGCGGCGTGTTATTTGACGTCGATTTTCTACCACTCGCTCAAGGCAAAAACACCCAAGCTCCGACTTTTTGCTCTTATAACTAAAAATGATATGTATTGTTTATTATAGTAGAAACAATAAATTAAAATCAAAATGTCCAATTAAGAGGGTTTAGGAGTATCATTCAGAGAGGCAAGAAAAGGGGAGTCTCCCCGGTCAACGCAAATGTTCCCCTTTACCGCGCACCAACACTTACACTCTACTAACTTAAAACTATACGACTGTAATTGACTAAATTTTTGAAAAACACCTGGCAAGGCTTGACTTTTTTGTCAAGCATCTTTTTTTTGTATTAAGAAATCTACAAAAACGTTTTTTTTCATTCCAACACATTCATAGTATACCCTAATTTCAATGAAAAGGCAACTTAACCTTGTTCTTTGATGAGAGACCGTGTTAAACAGTCGAACTTTAATAATTTTCTTTTCGAAAATTTCCCTGGTTAAAAATCTGGAAAAATCTGTAGACTGCTGATATACTTCGATGTAACAAATTTTTTTTTAGAGTGATTCTACATTTTAAGCTTTTTTCCTATACCTCCTTAAAAACAAGGAGTGGATCATTTGACGGCGAATGACCCGCCCCTTTATTTTTTCTAGGATATTTTGGTTTTTAGGTGTTTTTTATATAATAATAAACAATACATATTATTTTCAGAGGGGTCTTCGATCTGGATTTTCAGATATAAAAAATGACCCGCTCCTTCGTTATTAATTGGATATTCTTATTTTGATACATTTTTTATGTAACAATAAAAAATGCGTATCATTTTCAGTGGGGCTTTCAATCTGGTTTTTCAGTTATGAAAGCTAGAAGTCGGAACGAGTACGAAAGCTAGCATAGGTACAGACGAGTATTGTGGTTTGGGGTATAATCGTGGAAAATTAACTTTTTTCGACGAATATGAGTTATTGGCAGCTTAGTTACGTTCTAACAAATTTGCATTGTTTTAAAGAGATTTTTTTTTTAATTTCGTTCCCGGAACGCTCCCAACTTCAGTGTCATTTTCTTCTAGCTTTTGTGCATTAGAACTTCACTAATCTTTTTTTTTTCAAGCATTGATGGATCAAAACGTGAGATACGTGTCTCAGCGTTTAGTTTTAGTTGGCCTTTTTTTGAGAGATGTATCGATAAATATCGATTCCACTTCTATCACTAGTATCGAAGGAGTACACTTTTTAGGTGGTCTAAAATAGGCTCGAACGACTGTTGAAACGAAGCTTTAAGTGACTAAAAAAGAGTTTGTTAAATGTGGTGGCACCAATCAAAGGTTATGAAGATTTCTTTTAAATTATAAAGTTTCAACATTAATCTACAAAATTTCATTTTGTAGCCTAGCTACACGTATCATAAGTAGACGTATTTTCCTTAAAAATTGACTAAAATTGACATTTATAAAATATCGTATATTTTTTGACCCAAAAACTTCGTAGTTAAGTCGCTTTAGATATTTGATGAAGATGGTATATGAGATAGAACTTCTATGAAAATAATTTTTTCAACCCATAATTTTTGTTTTTTTAACGAGTGTTTGAGGCGTTTCGAGCCATTTACGGCAGAATCACCCATATGTGTGTGTGTGTATACTAACGACCCTTCCGTCTCGGCTTCGCCCGAGACTCACTAAATGGAACACCGAAGTATGTTGACATGTAATGTGAAACGTTTTCAGTTAAAAATGTTACATTTATTTCTGACACTTCTCAGAACAAAAATCTTATTAAAAACATATTTGTTCGGAATCCATACAGTTTATTTGTTCAAGTAAAAAGCTGTAAAAAGTGAAAAAAATATAGTAATGCTGAAAAGTACTGTGCATTCCTTATGCCATAAAATAATCGTTGGCCCTAAAAGGCCGTTGATTTGCAGTTTCTTTCATATAATCGATAAAGAGGGCTATTTTTTAAAGCTGTAAAGATTATAAACTCACAAAAAATATATAATTGAAAAAAATTTATTTCTCTTATCTCACAACTTTATTACCACAGCAACAAAGTCCTGAAGCTTAATCTCTACATTTTTTATTGCCACAAAAATACAAAAACATATTCTACCTATTTGAAAATCTGGAAGATTCCAGAGATGACTATGAGGGTTATAGTGAAAAGCTTATCTCTCACTTAATTAATTCCTTATTTATCGATTTTGATGCTGCTTTAATCTCGATAAATGTTCAGCGTCATTTTCTTGATGCCTAAAATTGTATTCATTAGATGCATTTGAAGTTATCATTCCAATTCGACTTCTTGCGACTTTTGGCATAGTTAAGACTTTTGTGAGCCCTAAAGGTTATTTTTTAAACTTTATTAGGTTGTTATATACTTGTTGGCAAGGTAGTACGACGTCCGATGACCCAAAAAAGGACCGGTGAGCTTCTCAAGTAAAATCTTTCTTGACTGAAGTTTCCAGCAAACGTGATTGCCTCTATCCACTATGTTTGCACCAACCTCAGCGACGCAGGTGGCCAAGAGACGAAATGCTATAGGCAGGATAAACACGCAGCTAATCACTGTGTAGAATACATTGGGATAGTAGTATTTATATTATTTGTATTAAAAGTAATTAACATCGCACAATAATGAATCCAGAAAATTGTTATGTAGTATTTGATAAAATAGTAAAATATATTGGCGATGTTAGGCCATATGAAGAAGGTCAGCGAGTGTATAAAGTAGGGCATATAATTTTCTGCGTTATCAGTTAAAAAGCTCCTAAAACTGCCCTAAAGGCACAGCTTTGTACATTTGTTTTGTGATGTTTTTGAGCTGTCCTCACTGTTGCTTGATGTCAGTACACGATAATTTTTCGAACATATTCAATGGAGCTCTAGGTACAAAAAAAAAATTCATTATCCTAAAATTGTATCAAAAAAATATAATATAAGTAAATACATTTATTTACATTTACTTGTCAAGATGAATTAACACAGCCACACAGTGTTTGCATTTCCCTAAAGTGCATGAACACTTACACAAAATGACCTCGAATTTCTTTATTTTATTTTTTTATTCGTGTGGAGTAAGTATCGTGAAATGCAGATGTTTGTAAGTATAACGCAAAAAACTTAATCAGACTATGAGGAGCTTTTTTACTGATACCGCAGTAAATTATATGCCCTGCTGTATACACTTGCTGTCCTTCTTCATACGGCCTAACACCATCGCCAATATATTTCACTATTTCATCGAATCCCACATAATAATTTTCTTGATCCAGTAATGCGCAATGTTAATTACTTGTGATACAAATAATAAAAAAACTACTATTGCAATGCATTCTACCCAGCAATCAGTTGTGTTTATTCTGCCTATAGGGCTTCGTCTTTTGGCCACCTGCGGCGCTGAGATTGGTGCGAACATAGCGGATACCTCAGAGTGATCTTCTCTGGTTTGTTATTGTAGCACCACACTGATCGGGAGAAAAACTACAACGTTTGAAGCTTTGGAGCTAGTTGTAGAACTCTTTCCGAACGTGTTCTAGTATAACGTCGAAGACGTTAGTGTCTAAAGCCACTTCTTTTTTTGCAGACTTAGTTGTTTTCGTGATCCAAGGTGGAGAGATTGGTTCGTGATGCTTGCCCGTTGGAGACTGTCCCGTTTGCTCAAGTTTATTTTCCCTTCGTAGCTGTTAGGTTCTCTCAGTGCAGAACTTGGAGAGGATCGATGATTCCTGGTTAGAATGCTTAGAGTCGAGAGGGTAATATAGGATCGTCAGTCACCAGGGTTCCCAGCCTTGCGATAAACAACTCCGCTCGTGACGACTGCCAGTGAATGACTGACTTGGCCGGTGTAATAGTGGCCGGCTTTATATAGTATTTTAGTCGACGAATCGTTACCGGAAGTGGTAGTATAAATGTATTTGTTGACAAGGTAGTTTAAACTTAGGTGCTCCTTAAAAGAACCGATGAGATTGATAGTTAAGTAGGGAACGTAAATACTTATAATGATCCTGAAAAGGACCAGAGATGAAATTTCCAGTTATTTCTTATTAGTATTCTTGATGATGGAGAGCTCGCTGCGGGGAGTCTTTGTGTACGGAGACCGCACTGGAGGTACGCTGCTGACCAAAGAATATTTCGTCTTCAGGTCCTTCCCTGGATAATCAACCACTCATCGTTAGTCGGGAAAGTGGGCCTGGAGAATACCTTCTCTGTAGGTATGCCGTTGGGACGACCACTAAGAAGGAGGCCGTTGTGGCTGCCGTACTCTTCAGGGCAGTCTTCCCTGGCTTGCATTAGAAGAAGAAAAGTCTTTGACGGCACCAGGCTGGATGGTTGAACGACCACAAAACTCTGAAGTGTTGGAGCAGGTTGTGCTGTGGCTAGATACATCTCCTGATATTCCCCCAGAGATGTTGACGTTCCGAATGCCTTTGTTTCCTTGGCACTCGATTCTCTTGGCGATCCGTGGTAAAAACCGATTTATTTCGCTTGCCCATGAAAGAAGATTGTCATCGGTATCCGCGATGTCCAACTGCACGACTAACAACTCTGTTTTTGGTGGACTGCCGATGAACGACTACGATAATCGACAACTCGATGGGGCATGTTATACTCACTTTTAGGTATCTTCAATTGCGAGTGGCCATAATTTTACCTTGACGCCACCTACCGGATTCTACTGAACTAAAGCGCAAAGCTACCTTATTTTAGCAAAACTTTGAGGTTAATTATTGCTATTGTTATCAACTTTTTTAAGAAAAAACTATGCGAAAACCTTTTCGGAATCATCAATAGTCAGTACGCAAAATTTTAGCAAAATCGGTTCAGTAGTTTTCGCGGTTAGCGATTACAACGGTTTTAGTGACTTTGCTTAACACACAGTCTAAATCTCCTTCCAGCAACAGGAAGACGAAAAATTATACAACACAGTGACGAAAGTAAAGAAGCCTCAAATCATCCTTTGATCGTAATGTACTATTTTCGCTATTTGTGGAAAAAATTTGGTTTTACTCGTCCTCATTTTAAAGCATCGTCCAAAGAAGAATATCTAATAAAACGAATTCAAAAATTTTTTCTTGTGGTAGCAGTAATTCAACCTTCTTTATGAATGAACATACATATGTGTAACAATAACTGCACCACAAGTACTACATAAGAATGCAGTGAAACAGGATGTATAAATGTTGTGATTCCGTATAATTGATTCCATACAAATGCACACGACGGAAAGAGATTAGAAAATTAATTTTATACGGGTAGAACTGAAGTACGCTAGAGCATTCTCGTATTTTTAGGATTGAAACAAAATACTTTATACTCACTCGTCGTTCCCAGCTAATACCAAGTCGATCAGCGGCTCCAATCAGTTGTCTTTGAAGATCCAAAGTAATACTGGGAATGATTAAACCGTCATCTGTCACATACTCTTTTGCTCTGGGATCTGGAACCATAATTTGTCTGAAAGTAGCAGGTTCTGATTCTATGACGTTTTCGTCATGCCTGTATCTAGCTTTGTTACCACTTCTATTATGAGACTGCTGCACTAGATCTGGTTTTTTAGAATTAATTTCTTGCCAAACAGCCTAAAAAAATTTGAAAAATATTTTCAACTAATACAAGTGCTAGTGTCATAATTTCATGTTTAGTTAAGATGCTACAACTTTATTCACAAGTTTAATCGCATGAATACTAATTTTTTTGTTACCTAATAATAATAAAGAAAAAATAACTACCACCAAAAGAAACACTATTACTAATTTTATTACTTGTTTTACAGGCGTAATATTACAAACCTCTTTATTAAATAAAGCGAGATTTTTTTCAAAATCAAAATCTTGATTGAGACTCTGATCTATTGGTGTACCAAAGGCTTGCTCATCCCGATCACTCATTTTTTTACGAGTAGTCTTAGGTAGACCTGTCGAATTTGGAACAACATCAATAACTTTTCCAATGATAGTACAAAAAGAATGAGTGTAGAAAAAGGTAGGCGTACCTGTACTAACTTTTCCATTTGTACATGACGTATCTAAATAAGGCAGTGTTTCTAGTGGTAATTTCTTGAAACTTGATAAAGTTTGAAAATTTTGCAGTTGATTAATTGGGAAAGAGCATTCTGAGACTGACCTCCCAGCCCTTTTAGCAATTGGTCTCTTAACAGTGACTCTGCTTTGTGGTAGGTCATCTTTTTGAGACACATCCACTAAGGATACTATATCAATTTTAAAGATATCTTTTGCTCTGAAAAAGATTCAAAATAATTCATTTCATAATTCTATACAATACTTGCGCTCCTAACTTAAAATTAGATCTACTAAGCAAAGACAGAAGAAAAAATAAAAAATCCAGTGCAAGCTAATCGCAGTAAAATGTTGTTATATATCTGAATGTATAATGTGGACATTTACCTTAGAGTTACTTGGGAAGAAGTGTTAGGCACACCATTGCAAAAGGCTTTAGCTAACGTTACACTCTGGTCATTCAAGGCAATAATTTGGCCTTGATAGCTGCCTAAATTTTCGATGCACTTAACAGAGACAGTACAACCCAAATATTGATCTGACATTGTAGATATTCTAAAGACACAATTTCTGAAAGTGTAAAAATTATATGTATTTATAGCAATACAAAAAAGTTTGTAAGCAATGAAAAAAAATTTAAAACTTTCCTGAAGTAAACGTATTATAGATAAACCATTTAAGATGTTGTTAATTATTTCAATGTAAGTCATACAACAAATACAACTAAGGGTAGAATAAGCATATTAAGGAAATTTGCAACAGCCAAGTAGCTGGCACCAAGCACGTCAAGTTTTTTTTCTTCAAATTCAACCTTAATACGCTTAACCTGCACATTAATTTGTTACACATACATAATTATATTACTATACGCATGTTATCAGTTTTTGTAGCAAGTGACGCTAAAATTAAAGGCCAATGGTACAATTTGTTGTAGAATCTTAGTTTTCAACAATGAGTATTCTTGTAAGTACGAATACTTACTTACCTCAGGATACGGTAGATTTGTTCAAGCCCCTTTTGGTTCGGTCCGGTTCACGGTGTAAGATAAGACAGAAGGTACGAAGTACCACCTCTGCCGAGTTACAATTTTGTAGCAGTACCAAATTTTTCACCAGATGGATCAGTGATTCAGTGTCGAAAAGGTAGTATATATATTTATATATATGTTGAATGCATCTATATATGTGTGTGTGTATATACGTAACCGTTTCAATATGTATGTGTTCTAAGGGCCTACGCACTACGCAGTCAAATTGACATAAGGTGCACAGTGCACAGTGCACAAGAATAACATTGGTTGGTATATCTATATATGTAAAAACGTAAAAGCACAAAGCACAGCGCGCTGTGCATTGTGTATATAGGTATACCAACCAATGTTATTCTTGTGCACTGTGCACTGTGCACCTTATGTCAATTTGACTGCGTAGGCCTAATGGAATCGATTCCATTTCCAGTTTTTCCACTTTTTAAAGAACAGTAATAGCGCCATCTCGCGAGTAAATATGGAAGTAATAAAACAAAATCGGTAATAAAGATTTCTGAGTTTTCTGACACTTCTGGAAGTGTGGGAAGTGGGAAGCAAATTTCATATGTTTCAGGAACAAACTGGACCTGACCTGCCGCAAACCTCAAGACTCAATTAATCGACCTGTTCCATCCTGTTCGAGCTCACCTCCATAATACGAACGGATTGGCTTTTGACGAGTCAGAACTAGTCCTAACCCGTACTGGATTCTCGGAAGGAGATGCCAAGGTGACTCTGCACGTCTTTCGGTCTATAAAAGGTGCTCAAAAGGTCCCCTTCAGGCTAGTCTAATTCTGACAGTTGCCTACGGCGAGGTGCTCCACGTGAATAAAAGTGTTCAAGATGCCCCCCTATATAACCCTAAGGCGAGTACCTCAGTGTTATTGTGAATAATTAGTATCAGCCAAGTGAATGATCGTGGTCCTGTGAAGAATTTCACCAGGTACCTGGACATCATACTCAAGGAGAAAATACCTAGACATAATCTCCAAGAATAAGCTGCCCAGAACTTAAATCTACTGCAAGAAAATAGTGAAGGAGACCTCATGCATCAGCACCTAGCCAGGTTACGGACCGATCGCCCAAGGCCAGCCAAAGGTTGGAGCGCACCATCTACACCTTCTTGCTTCGTGCCTGAGGCTCATAAGAGTATATATATACTACCTTTTTAACACTAATCCACCAGGTGGAGAGCTTGGTACTACTACAAAATTGCGATAGACCGCACAAAGCATAGAGGTGGTACTTCGTACCATCTGTCTTATCTTGCACCGTGGTCCGGTTTTCTTAGCAAAATACACCCATGTACATGTATATAAATTTTTTTTAAATAAGATTCTGACCTCATAAAAGATATAAAAGCAAGACCTATATATATACACTATATATGGGTATACTTTGGTAATTGAACTGGACCAAACCCATAGACATATAAGATGTGTAGACTGCTCGTTCTTATGTACGGCGCTGAAGTACAAGTAGAAAAAGACACAACATTGAACGTGGGTATCGAGAGTGAGACAGATATCCACGTTCGATGTTGTGTCTCCTTCTAATTATGCTTCAGCGCCGTACATAAGAACAAGCAAAGCAGTCTATTTTTTTATATGTTTATGGCTATGACTGACTTAGCTGAACGCGGTTGTTTTTCGGTGAAGGAAGAGTGGTGGAAGGACTGGAAGGGTGGAAGGGGACAGGCTAAGAGAGCAGACAGCCGCCAGAGTCCGCGAGAAAGAGATGGAAGACAACCGTTGTCTACTTTCTCTCTCTACCTCCGAGACCAGATGACGGTACCCTTCTTTACTCTATGTATCATATTTCTTAGATTGAAACGAACCTGGTGTTATATATACATATATATATATGTGGTTTTTTTTTCAAAATTAATCAAGCGCCTATCCTTACACAGCCTGGGGCAATTACTCATCGCTTTGATTATTTATAATATCTAAAATAATCCAAGCACCAATAATTTGCGCTTGCATTATTATTTTACCTATTATAAATAATCAAGGAGACCAGTAAGTGCCCCAGGTTATGTGTGGAAATAGGCGCTTGCGTTATTATTTTATTCATCATAACTAATTAAAGCGACCAGTAAGTACCCTGGGTTGTGTGGGGATAGGTGCTTACGTTATTATTTTATTAATCACAAATGATTGAAGCAGCCAGTAAGGATAGGTGCTTGCGTTATTATTCATAGGGGAAATAAGTCTTCCCCTACACTCCTGCTGTAGCTCTGCTCTGATTGGCTTCGGAACTTTTCCAACGGAAAGTTCCAATAGCGGTGCCAACCTGTTAACACTGTAGCGAACACCACCATTTATAGTTTTTTTTTATATTATAGTTCACTACTACGTCCTTCTCTGGGCACTCAACATTTTAGGGACTGAGGACGGGATGGGGATGTTAAGGGTGTTGGGGATTCCGTATTTCCGTTCTGCATTCGCCAGGATAATCAGTCCTCTGGGTGAGGAAGCCACTCAGAAAAAATCAATTCCGGTACAGCCGGTGTATTCCCAGAAAACACTCAGGAGACAACGACAGTGTCGCTTTAGTAGATAACTTTAATGGATATCTTGGCGGCGCCTCATAGATATTTCAGAAACTGTTATCATGGAAAAGTTAATTTAAAGTTAACTTTGTATGACATTCAAAAGGCATCTACAAAATGTCATCAAACAATCATCATTTATGAGATATCGTAATTAATGTTGTCAATATAATATCTTTTTAAAGTTAACTTTACGATATCGGTTTTAGAGATGCCTTAATGATAAGTGTTGCGTGGAGACACAGCCGATCCAACATGGATTGCCTGGTCCAAATTCAAAAGAGTGAGATATAGATATAAGGGGGGGGGCTTGTACTGCATAGAGGGTTTGTTTAAGTTAAATTAAAAAAAAATAATACAAAAAAAACAAATAGTGATTAAATTTAAGCAGAATTAAAAGGAGAGGAAGGTTAACACAATTAAGAACAACTAATTAATGGGAAAAAGCCTATGGCATAAAAAACCCAGATTTATTAAATCAACTTGGGGTGCATACAATTGAAGAACAGATTAAACTAACAATAACACTGACAACTGGAACGGTGGTAAGCGTGTGTTGTGTTGATGCGTGAATGTGTAAGTGTGTGCGGGAGGACCTGGTGGCTGGTGGTAACGACTCCCAGTGTGTGAATGCGAGACGAGTGAGTGAGGAGTGATCTCCTCTGCGAACCGGCGGGCCCTGCACGGTCGCACGAGTCAGCGCGAAGCTGGTGAAAGCGGGCCGACGCCCGGAAGTCAAAATTGACTACCACCTGTGGTAGTTGCGATGACGGTTGTTGTGAGTAGCGTGTTCGGGTGGGGACCCTGATTCCGGAACGAGAATCGGAATGAAGGGAACGAGATATGGAGTGATGATGACGGGATGACAATGTGCACTGAATAAGGTGTAATAGATGTATGATATGTACGATATGTAGTGACAAGGTTAAATACGGATGGATGGAGCGAAGACGATGTTAAGATGATGCTACGTGCATACAGAGATGCGAGATCAGCGATGATGACTCGTATGACAGATGGGATGACTGATAAGGTGGTTAGTGACGTGCTCGAGAAAGATCGTGAAGTTGGGTGGTGGTCGATGAAGTTGAGGTCGATGGAAGGTTGGACGATGGGGAGAGAGAGAGATAATGTAGAGCAAGCGAACGGTGTCGAGGTGACAGGGGGGGGGGCGTGCAGGGAAGGAAAAAATGACGAGCTAGTGTGATGATGACAAAAGCGGTTTCGAGGGAAGAAGGATTGATTTTAGGAAAAGGGGGACAGCATGAATAAGAGATGAAAGGGTTATGATGTATGTGAGTATGAATAAGAGATTGACGGATCAGCGAATGAATTGACGGTTTGTTGCAGAGGATGTTGAGATGTAGCACGAGTACGCAAATGCAGTTAGTGGCGAATGCGGAAGCTGATGAAGCGTGGGTGATGGACTGATTAGGCGAAGAGAGGTGTAAGAGAATGTCGATTCTATGAGTAAAGATGAAGATAGAAGGCAAAAAATATAAGAGAGACTTAAGTTTCAATAACGATGTCCTGAGTCCTGGGGCTCGATGACAGCGGCGAAATCTCCTGCAGACGGTACAAACTGTAAGCGGTAAAACAAGCACTAAGCAAGATATTAACGATGCTTCCAATTCGGGGTCGGCGACTATTTGCACAAAAACCAAATAGTGATTTTCTGACTTGAGGTTGGCAACGGGCACTGAAAATCATAAATTCTGCAGTGCTAACATAGATGGTAGAAAATCGTAGTTATCCCTGCATACTGCTACATGGCGTTAAGTGTCTGAAAGATATATTATTTAATTGAATTGGGGTTGGAGGGCGTGAAGAGCGTGCGCTACGATTTCACGGAAAATTCACGGATGGGTAAATCTGGTCAGAAGATATTTATGACACGTCATGTGTAATTTACGTATTTTATGTAATTTATGTCATTTATGTAATAAATGACACGGGTTTCACAAAAGTGAGTTTTTGGTTATGAAAACTCAATAAAACATACGTATATGCTCGTGTACTAATTTAAAATTTATAGTTGCTTTTAAAAGAAGTCTAAAATCGATCATACACTTTCAATACAACGTTTTTTTTCTGCTACGTCTGTTAGTAAAGTTAAAATTGTACCCAGATTTTAGGATAATGAATCCAGAAAGGTGAGATATTTTAAAATAAATATTTATTATCACATTTATACGTCAACCAGGAAGCGTTTTTGTAATTTTCTCAAAATTAATTTGTTCGCCATTTAGAAAAAATAGTATTTTCACTATACGTGTCGTAAATTCACTAAATGTAATAAACTCATTTTTTGACGTATCGTAAACATAATACATGACATGTTATAAATTGAATTTACGACGTGACATTAATGACACGCCCATCCCTGGGTGCGAGAGAGAGTCCGAGTTCCAGAACATGTTGTCTCTCTCATACATGCTTCGTGATTGGTCGCCAAAAATCAATATATATAATAAAATCAGGCTGGAGCGGAAGCGACAAAAATGTTTGAGAAGCATGTGCGAGGTGCGAGAGAGACAGGATATACTAGAACTCGGACTCACTCTCTCTCGCACTTGGTCATGCAACCAGTATATACGATGCTGCCTCTAGGTATAAAACTAGTGTCAGGGCTGAGCGTGTAACTTGAGCCATGTCGTAAATATAATTGGCATCGGGTCAAATATTATATTTACGACGTTTCATAAAAAGCAAAATCTTAAATTTGGTGATTTAACGTCACATGTCCCATCGTTGCTGTGAAAAGGGTGTGTAGACGTGCAAAAAATACTTCGACACCGGCAAAAGGATTTGACTGGGGCCATTCGGGTGTAATATTAAATATTTGTTCAAAAGTATCTTACCACTAGGCATGCATTATCTTAAAACTCGGGCTGAATTTAAACTTGATTTGATTGTTAAGACACGTAACAGAAAAAAAAAATGTTAAAGTGTGCGATCTATTTCCTACTAGTTTGAGGGCATTCGGTGTAGGTATGCGTCTTACCTTACGGGCTCCACTAGTTAAGTAAATTGTAGCGCGCTCGCCAGGAATCGATATTAATGGCTTTTTGAGAGTTGATCGCGACCGGTGACCGGTCACAATACACTCAGAAACTCAGTAGTTCAATCGGGGAATCCGATAATCGTCGACTTCGACGAGATAAGTCAAAGTAACGTGGCGTCAACTTAACCTTTTATCCCATATTTAAAAAGTAAATGACGTAACAAGACCAATACACTTTCCGATTTATCGAATTCACCGATTGATCCCCTGTTGGGGGATCTGATCGCGATATTTCGATACAGCCTGATACTATTCTATAAATCTCGAAAATAGCGCTCTAATTGGTTAGTTCCAGTGATATTCGATGGAATACTTAGTTCAGAATAACTGACCAATCAAAGAGCTGCATCGAGTGATATCGGGCTGTACCGAAGTATCGCGATCAAAAGCACAGGGACGTAAGAAAAGCATTGGTTGATACGTATGTATGTGGGGAAGTATGAGGCACTACCGGCAGCCCAACTTTATTAATTAATAATGACGAAACTTCTTGGAGTAAAGCTATGAAAAAAATCTCATTTCAAATGCACAGTATTATAATCATGTATACTAAACATTGCCGTGTCAAACTGGTATTTGAAAATTCTTGTACGGCCATTTTTTTCGATTGACAATTGTAACCGCTACTTGTACTAAATTACTGTTATTATTATGTTCGTAATTTAGTTTTCTAGAAGAATCAGCAAAAACCATTCAGGACAATCAATTCAAAATAATTTTTTTTATTAATTCCTTGTTAGTATTAGAGACATACAGGGTGACGGAGTGACCTAACCTCCACCGCATGCACCGTTTTCACACTATCTGTGAAAACGTAAGTGCATAGTGCTTGTGTATGCACGTGTATATAGATGTACTAAACAGTGCTATTCTTACGTCTTTGCATATCATGTATATGCCAATTTAAATTTGGAATCGTTATGTTGTGGTAGCCCCATAGATGCAGGGTAGAGCTGCAGGACATAATTTTCTCTATAAGCTGCTATGCTTAGTCTATCCTGGGGCTCTACAATAGTAAACGATGTATCGTCATATTGCAAAATTCCTCTCTAAAATTTCTTTAGTTTTCTCAATTTTCTCAAACCTTTTTTATTCGAAGACTTTCAAGAGAAGTTTGTGATATCGCGATATATCGTTTAAGTTGGTAGAGCCTCTTGTGACAAGTTTCGATATATCGAAAAAAATAGTTTTTTGCGATATCCCATAGACCACGCATGCGGCTTAAACTAAAAAAACTAAAATCGCAAGCACAGTCTTAGGGAATATCGCATAATTTTTCAGTTTTTTCGATATATCGAAACATGTGACAAGGCTCCTTGAGTAGTTTTGGGTATCTTAAATATATGATTATAGCTCTGGTCTCAACTTCAACACAAAAACCTGACGTCGCGTTAACATTTAGATATCTGTTTGGACGTGACGTCAAGATTCATGGTTGGTGCTGCGACCGCAGCAAAACCCAGATACTTAAGGGTGCGTTCGATTCACATCGGGCGATTGCGTATTGATCTCTCATCGGTTAGTTACTCCCAAGTACAGTATATCTACAAATAATACTGGTACTTGTACATGAATATACCAGACTATATCCGATCAGCAATCGATACGTGACTGATACGCAACCGACTGATGTAAATCGAACGCAATCTTGGGTACCGCAATACCACCGTTACTACAGGATAGACCTTTTGCACAGCAGGATAGACTTCACACGGCAGCTTATGGAGAAATTCCATCCTGCATCACTCTATTGAGCATCATGTGACTGGGTTCGTATTCCGTAAGTTGTCCAGCTTACATTTACGCTTACTACAGTAGACTCCAGTTAGCGCAAGTGTCAGCAACTAGCTAGCTATTGCATGAAGTTACCCCCGGGGTGGTATTTTGTAACGTGTCTAGCTTACATTTGCCCTAGCTAGACTAGACAAACTAAACTTGACGTCATGTTACAATGCTAAAGTGAATGGTAACGTTCTATCAAAGCTAGCTAGTCTATAGTCTAGCGCTAGGCTAGCTGGTGCACAAAGTTACGGAATGCAGTCTTTGGACTTACACTGGACGTATTAGGTTATGCCACACAAGCTTATCCCCCAGATGGCGCGATCGTGCCTACGAGAATGTGGCGTCTTCAAGTGTAAGCATATATACAATGTCTACATGTATTCGTTTGTATTGGGATCGGGTTATTGAGTTATTTGGAACTCAAAATCCTAATATTGGAGTTTCAAATGTTTACCACAATGTACATGGATAGAAGGAGGCGTGGCGCTGACGTCGGAGAGCCTACTCTCGCGGAGTCTCGCAGATTCCAAAATTTAGCACCTCACGTAAAACTACATTGGTAATTGGCGCTTGAGCTTAGTTTAAATCACTATATATATATATATATATATATACATGCGCACCCTATATGTATACACGTCTATTTGCGGTACACCGTACTTCCACGTGAGGTGATGCGTCGATGTCGCGCGATGCATTAACATGCGTTTTAAATGGGATTGCTTGACGTGACAATATGGATGGGCAAAATATATATCGATGTACCGAGAGTACTGATATTTTTTCACCGATATATCTACACGTTTTGCCGTTACATTTTTCCACCCATATTACGTAGATCGATAGATTTTCAACGGTATCAAAATGACATCACGAACAATATATTTTCGTCCATACAAACATTTAACTGTCAAGATTATTAAAAACAAGAAAAACGGTGGAAAAAATTACTCACTGCAAATATACACAGTGCGTTTTTTATCAGTTAATTATTTTTGTATGTGCTAATACTTGAAATTAAACCCAATTTCCGTGTGCATTTATATACACATCTATCTATGTATCGGAATATCGGTGTACTATTCCGATAACATCGATATGCTTCAGATATATCATTAATATATGGATATATTTTTTGAGTTTGCTCAAAGTAACTCATTGTACACTACACTTACACTGCCATCTATGCAACTCAACTACTCTATGTCTTTAAACGAATTTCGATACTTTCGACTGTATATGTGATAGTCTCCCAGTGTCCGGACATTGTTGAGACTATCATTTTTGTCAATACACTGACACTGCCATCTATGAATCTTGGGTGCTCCAACTATCTAAACAAATTTCGATACTATCGACTATATACGCGATACTCTTGCAGTGCCGACCCATCATTGAGACTATTAATTGTGTCGAGTCACTGTTGCGTCGTGTCGCGATACTCTCGCAGTGTCGAGACACTATTGACACTATCGTTTTTGTCGAGTCACTGTTGCGTCGTGTCGCGATACTCTTGCAGTGTCGAGACACTATTGACACTATCGTTTTTGTCTTGTAGCTGTTGAGTCGTGTCGCGATACTCTTGCAGTGTCGAGACACTATTGACACTATCGTTTTTGTCGTGTAGCTGTTGAGTCGTGTCGCGATTTTATTTTATCAATGAATGAGTTAAATTGTCGCGACACGACGCAACAGTGACTCGACAAAAACGATAGTGTCAATAGTGTCTCGACACTGCGAGAGTATCGCGACACGACGCAACAGTGACTCGACAAAAACGATAGTGTCAATAGTGTCTCGACACTGCGAGAGTATCGCGACACGACGCAACAGTGACTCGACACAATTAATAGTCTCAATGATGGGTCGGCACTGCAAGAGTATCGCGTATATAGTCGATAGTATCGAAATTTGTTTAGATAGTTGGAGCACCCAAGATTCATAGATGGCAGTGTCAGTGTATTGACAAAAATGATAGTCTCAACAATGTCCGGACACTGGGAGACTATCACATATACAGTCGAAAGTATCGAAATTCGTTTAAAGACATAGAGTAGTTGAGTTGCATAGATGGCAGTGTAAGTGTAGTGTACAATGAGTTACTTTGAGCAAACTCAAAAAATATATCCATATATTAATGATATATCTGAAGCATATCGATGTTATCGGAATAGTACACCGATATTCCGATACATAGATAGATGTGTATATAAATGCACACGGAAATTGGGTTTAATTTCAAGTATTAGCACATACAAAAATAATTAACTGATAAAAAACGCACTGTGTATATTTGCAGTGAGTAATTTTTTCCACCGTTTTTCTTGTTTTTAATAATCTTGACAGTTAAATGTTTGTATGGACGAAAATATATTGTTCGTGATGTCATTTTGATACCGTTGAAAATCTATCGATCTACGTAATATGGGTGGAAAAATGTAACGGCAAAACGTGTAGATATATCGGTGAAAAAATATCAGTACTCTCGGTACATCGATATATATTTTGCCCATCCATATTGTCACGTCAAGCAATCCCATTTAAAACGCATGTTAATGCATCGCGCGACATCGACGCATCACCTCACGTGGAAGTACGGTGTACCGCAAATAGACGTGTATACATATAGGGTGCGCATGTATATATATATATATATATATAGTGATTTAAACTAAGCTCAAGCGCCAATTACCAATGTAGTTTTACGTGAGGTGCTAAATTTTGGAATCTGCGAGACTCCGCGAGAGTAGGCTCTCCGACGTCAGCGCCACGCCTCCTTCTATCCATGTACATTGTGGTAAACATTTGAAACTCCAATATTAGGATTTTGAGTTCCAAATAACTCAATAACCCGATCCCAATACAAACGAATACATGTAGACATTGTATATATGCTTACACTTGAAGACGCCACATTCTCGTAGGCACGATCGCGCCATCTGGGGGATAAGCTTGTGTGGCATAACCTAATACGTCCAGTGTAAGTCCAAAGACTGCATTCCGTAACTTTGTGCACCAGCTAGCCTAGCGCTAGACTATAGACTAGCTAGCTTTGATAGAACGTTACCATTCACTTTAGCATTGTAACATGACGTCAAGTTTAGTTTGTCTAGTCTAGCTAGGGCAAATGTAAGCTAGACACGTTACAAAATACCACCCCGGGGGTAACTTCATGCAATAGCTAGCTAGTTGCTGACACTTGCGCTAACTGGAGTCTACTGTAGTAAGCGTAAATGTAAGCTGGACAACTTACGGAATACGAACCCAGTCACATGATGCTCAATAGAGTGATGCAGGATGGAATTTCTCCATAAGCTGCCGTGTGAAGTCTATCCTGCTGTGCAAAAGGTCTATCCTGTAGTAACGGTGGTATTGCGGTACCCAAGATTGCGTTCGATTTACATCAGTCGGTTGCGTATCAGTCACGTATCGATTGCTGATCGGATATAGTCTGGTATATTCATGTACAAGTACCAGTATTATTTGTAGATATACTGTACTTGGGAGTAACTAACCGATGAGAGATCAATACGCAATCGCCCGATGTGAATCGAACGCACCCTTAAGTATCTGGGTTTTGCTGCGGTCGCAGCACCAACCATGAATCTTGACGTCACGTCCAAACAGATATCTAAATGTTAACGCGACGTCAGGTTTTTGTGTTGAAGTTGAGACCAGAGCTATAATCATATATTTAAGATACCCAAAACTACTCAAGGAGCCTTGTCACATGTTTCGATATATCGAAAAAACTGAAAAATTGTGCGATATTCCCTAAGACTGTGCTTGCGATTTTAGTTTTTTTAGTTTAAGCCGCATGCGTGGTCTATGGGATATCGCAAAAAACTATTTTTTTCGATATATCGAAACTTGTCACAAGAGGCTCTACCAACTTAAACGATATATCGCGATATCACAAACTTCTCTTGAAAGTCTTCGAATAAAAAAGGTTTGAGAAAATTGAGAAAACTAAAGAAATTTTAGAGAGGAATTTTGCAATATGACGATACATCGTTTACTATTGTAGAGCCCCAGGATAGACTAAGCATAGCAGCTTATAGAGAAAATTATGTCCTGCAGCTCTACCCTGCATCTATGGGGCTACCACAACATAACGATTCCAAATTTAAATTGGCATATACATGATATGCAAAGACGTAAGAATAGCACTGTTTAGTACATCTATATACACGTGCATACACAAGCACTATGCACTTACGTTTTCACAGATAGTGTGAAAACGGTGCATGCGGTGGAGGTTAGGTCACTCCGTCACCCTGTATGTCTCTAATACTAACAAGGAATTAATAAAAAAAATTATTTTGAATTGATTGTCCTGAATGGTTTTTGCTGATTCTTCTAGAAAACTAAATTACGAACATAATAATAACAGTAATTTAGTACAAGTAGCGGTTACAATTGTCAATCGAAAAAAATGGCCGTACAAGAATTTTCAAATACCAGTTTGACACGGCAATGTTTAGTATACATGATTATAATACTGTGCATTTGAAATGAGATTTTTTTCATAGCTTTACTCCAAGAAGTTTCGTCATTATTAATTAATAAAGTTGGGCTGCCGGTAGTGCCTCATACTTCCCCACATACATACGTATCAACCAATGCTTTTCTTACGTCCCTGTGCTTTTGATCGCGATACTTCGGTACAGCCCGATATCACTCGATGCAGCTCTTTGATTGGTCAGTTATTCTGAACTAAGTATTCCATCGAATATCACTGGAACTAACCAATTAGAGCGCTATTTTCGAGATTTATAGAATAGTATCAGGCTGTATCGAAATATCGCGATCAGATCCCCCAACAGGGGATCAATCGGTGAATTCGATAAATCGGAAAGTGTATTGGTCTTGTTACGTCATTTACTTTTTAAATATGGGATAAAAGGTTAAGTTGACGCCACGTTACTTTGACTTATCTCGTCGAAGTCGACGATTATCGGATTCCCCGATTGAACTACTGAGTTTCTGAGTGTATTGTGACCGGTCACCGGTCGCGATCAACTCTCAAAAAGCCATTAATATCGATTCCTGGCGAGCGCGCTACAATTTACGTAACTAGTGGAGCCCGTAAGGTAAGACGCATACCTACACCGAATGCCCTCAAACTAGTAGGAAATAGATCGCACACTTTAACATTTTTTTTTTCTGTTACGTGTCTTAACAATCAAATCAAGTTTAAATTCAGCCCGAGTTTTAAGATAATGCATGCCTAGTGGTAAGATACTTTTGAACAAATATTTAATATTACACCCGAATGGCCCCAGTCAAATCCTTTTGCCGGTGTCGAAGTATTTTTTGCACGTCTACACACCCTTTTCACAGCAACGATGGGACATGTGACGTTAAATCACCAAATTTAAGATTTTGCTTTTTATGAAACGTCGTAAATATAATATTTGACCCGATGCCAATTATATTTACGACATGGCTCAAGTTACACGCTCAGCCCTGACACTAGTTTTATACTAAATCTACCACTGTGAACGCACTCAATTTTTTTTTGTATATTATAGTGCTCTACGTCCAGCTCCTTAAAAGGGCATTACTCTGGGGAACTTTGCACTTGGGAGAAGGAAGGGAAAAGGGATAGGAGGCTTCTCATTATAGAAGGGAGGTGGGGGGGGGGGGAAATTAGGCTATTTTTGCTGCGAGAAAGTCGCCTAATCCCTCCTCGAGGAGCATTGCATGGTAAAAAAGCACGTGTGAAAGATCACAGAGGTATTTTCCCCTAAAGTCGCACTGGCCGGGAATCAAACCACGGTCTCCCGCGAGTTAATCGACGACCTAGTAGACTGAGCCACCGCCCACTCTCTCTAGGTATATATGCTCTAAGCCAAAAACCCGTATATATTATATAGTAGTTTCAGGCTGGAGCGGGAGGGACAAGAATGTTTGAATGAGGTTGGGAAATGAACGTCAACACCTTCTAAAGATGTATAGAATTGGACATTGACAAAAATTATAATACTTTTGCAGTTAGAAAACAATAAGACCTTGAATTTTATTATAAGTACAGTCGTAATGGTATACTTAATGAATACTTCTTTAAAAAAGTTATACGTAAACACGAGTTTCCGAAAAATAACTAAAATACAACATGAAATTATGTGAACACTATTTATTTCGTAATAAAATTACTTTAGTATAGATTCTCCTGATTTTCTTTTCAGCCAGAATTTTTTGTTTTTCATAATGATCAATTCGAATTCGTAAGTAAGTATATACTTTTTAAAATAAACATGACCAATTACATTATACATAAGCACTACAACGTACCTATTGTTTACTTTTTCCTAACCTCACTCAAACATTTTTGTCGCTCCCGCTCCAGCCTAATATTACTATATATACGGGTTTTTGGCGACCAATCACGAAGCGTGTGCGAGAGAGACAGGATGTACTTGAACTCGGACTCTCTCTCTCGCACCCGGTCTCACAACCAGTATATCAGTATATACGATGCTTCCTCCAGGTATATATACCTACTGAGCTCATCGTTAGGTCAGGTGGTTAGCGTGCTAATCACTGAAACAACTCAGCTCAAGGGGTCGTGGGTTCGATTCCCGGTCGGGGCACTCAGATTATTTCTGATGGTCTTTTCCGGAATCCAATTCACGACACCGACTAAGGGTGCGATCATGATGTAAGAATATAAGATGTGGCGTTCCGAGGTCTTATTTTCGTGCCGTTCTGCGCCTTCCATCACGACGCCATATTTGAGGGAGATGTGACTACTACAGCGCCGAAGAGCCTGTACGTAATGAAACGAAGTGGCCAAAGTTGAAACTAAAATCTATCCCCGCATCACTTCGAAGTGAGACATATATATATATATATATATAAACACACGTATGAATATACATGTACGTCAATTGATCAATGATTACCTATTTGAAATTCGCAGACGGACGTGGCGGCGCAATGGAAGCGTTCCTGATTGGTCAATCAAAATGGATGCGTAACACCTCATATTCTTACATCATGGGTGCGATTACATGGAGGCGAATGGGCGTCCCGCAGGTTCGCGAAAACGATGCGCGGCTGTTTTGATTTGAAATACGAAAAGTCCGCCTTGCATGTTGGTATTAATTTTTTAACAATTCAAAACCGCGCATCGTTTTCCCAAACTTGCGGGACATCCATCTGCCTCCATGTAATCGCACCCTTAGGATTAAGGATAACTTTTAAATGAAAAAAGAAAATAAAATGCGTACGAAAAGAAAAATTAAAACGAGTTGTGATGAGTTCTCGATATCCGGTCAAGCGTGATCGGGGTGATAAGATAGATAAAATGTAAGAAAACAGTGAATAAGTATATGAAAATGTAAATGACAAGAAAAAAAAGTGATTATAATATGTAAAAATGATATGATACCACGAATACATTTTATGTAAAACGATTATTTAAATGTTCTATGAATAAAGGAAAGGAAAGTGTACATACCCACACTTGATCAGTACTATAATATAAAAAAAAGGTACATATGCTTTAAGTCCCATGACGAATCTACTTTATATATACTATAGAGATAGAAGCTATATCATACATATAGATACAGTAATTGCGGCGCACTATTGTGCGCATGCGTGAGGAAGGGAAAGAGAGGAAGGGAGACAGACAAATAGATCCCCTGCCTGCAGCGTGTACTAGTGGGATCGAATTAGATAAAATGTTGGTAATTTTTCATGAAATTCAGACTAGCTTGAAAAAATATGTAGTAGGGAATAAAACAAGGCCAATCGATTGTACTAAAATCGAACAAAAATATTTTCCGCTAAGGCTTCAAAAAATTGGCAAAAATGGTAAAACACGGTTTATAGCGTCGGAAATGAACAATTAGTCTTAAAATTAAAAAAAATATATATGGAAGTATGCGTAGTAAAAAGACAAATAAAGTAAGATCTAATCGATCCCGATTGGTCCAGTGGTTTCCCCGCAAAATGCGAAAAATCTCGTTTTTTGAGCCAATATTCAAAAATAAATAACTCTCTTCTGCATAAACATTAAGAACTGAAATTTGGCAGAGTTGTAGCTTTAGTAGTTTTCAACAACCACACAAAGTTTCAGCAAGATCGGATCAATAGTTTTTGCAAACCGCAGCTAAATGCAAAGAAACTTTCGCAAAATAGCCTTAAAAAAAGTTGTTTTCAACGTAAGATGCAATTTTTTGCGGGATCGTATTCTTTAATACTTACTCAATAATTTAACAAAGTATCAAATTTTTTTGGTATGTGAAAGATGCATGAAAAATGATAAACCTAATGGGTATTTTTAGCGCACGGCGGTACGGCGCGAGAGGGGAAATGAACCGCCGTAGCCGCTGATGCATAAGCCACGTTCATTCTCTGAAGTTCGACTTCAGTGTTATCGACCGAGTACGGACAAACTGCAAGTGCTCCTAAAAAGAACGATATTTTGGAAACGAATAATAAATTTCCACACTGTAAAAAAATTTGATACTTTGGTAAGTTGTTGAGTAAGTATTAAAAAATGTGATCCCGCAAAAAACTGCATCTTACGTTGAAAACAACTTTTTTTAAGGCTATTTTGCGAAAGTTTCTTTGCATTTAGCTGCGGTTTGCAAAACCTATTGATCCGATCTTGCTGAAACTTTGTGTGGTTGTTGAAGACTACTAAAGCTACAACTCTGCCAAATTTCAGTTCTTAATGTTTATGCAGAAGAGAGTTATTTATTTTTGAATATTGGCTCAAAAAACGAGGTGTTTTGCATTTTGCGGGGAAACCACTGGACTAATTGGGATCGACCGGAACTTACTTTGTTTGTCTTTTTGCCACACCTATTTCTATTTTTATTTTTTTTATTTTTTTTTTTTTTAAGGCTTATTTTTTATTTCCGACGCTAAAAACCGTGTTTTACCATTTTTGCCATTTTTTTGAAGCCTTAGCGGAAAATATTTTTGATTCGATTTTATTACAATCGATTGGTATTGTTCCATTCTCTACTACATATTTTTTTCGAACTAGTCTGAATTTCCATTGCCAAAAACTTAGTTTGATCTTACTATACGTACAGATAATATATATACAGATTGTATGTGCACGGTAGCGTTCGCTTGCTCGCTCGCTTGCTCGTTTCACGGGTTAACTCCCCATATAAGGCGTGCCTATAGAAGTTTCATTTCAAAATTACTATACATATCAAGTGTCTAGATTCAAAAATAATTTATTTGAATTTCAAAATAAATGCTAATTAGGTAATATTAGCTTCTGATTGTACATATTTCTCAATAATGCATGCTCACGGTGGGTGCATCAATAGATTCTACTAAGTTTGTTTGGAGCTTAGCTTGGAGGAGCTTCGAGCTACTCCAAGCTTTGCCCAAAAACATGCGTTTTGCTCTGAGCTCACCAGAGTGGCCTCAAGCAACTCCCATATGGTCAATACCGTAAATGTATATACTAGTGTAAGCAAACTAGATTTTCGACTGAGAAATCCAGACTGGGCCAAAAAAAATTTTTTTGTATAGATCTCGAGTATCGTTCTCTTCGGACAAAAAAAAAAGTCAACAAAAGGTCCAAAAAAATGATAAAAATGGCCAAATCAGTTTTTTCGCTTCTATTGGCAAAGCTGTAAATCGGTCAAAAAAAAAGTTCCTTATGAAAAAGATGCGCAATTTCAAGACGAACAAAATGTCCAAAAAGTGCCAATTTCACCATTTTTCAAAATATTTTTTCTTAATAAGATGTTAATCTAACACTGGTTAAATTTTCGTATTTCTAACTTTTTCGTAAATACCCTAAAAATGTATCGGAAAATAATATTTCTTCGCAAAGTATCAGCGGCGGCGCTGGATTGACACGGCGCTGCGAGGAAGTGAACGTGGCCTAAATGGGTGGCGCGCTCAACCCAGCGCCCTCGCGAGCCGTCGCTGGTACTTTGCGAAAAAACACTGTTTTCCGATATATTTTTAAGATACTTACGAAAAAGTTAGGGATACGAAAATTTAATCAGTGTTGGGTTAACATCTTATTAAGAAAAACATTTTGAAAAATGGTTCTACGTGGTCTAACAATTTTTTCAGAACCATTTTACGGAAGAACCTTTTTTTAGTTTCTTCGACGGTTTGCAAAAAGTTTGCATCCAATCGTCTTAAAATTTTGTAGGTTTGTTTGTTAAGAATCATAAAACTCATGTTCTGTTAAAATTTAAAGTCAAAATGTTAATTAAAATGCCAGTTATAAAATACCGAAAAACAGGGTGAAATTGGCACTTTTTCGCAATTTGCAAAAAAACGATAAGGCCGATTTGGGCTCACCAGGGCTCATTTTGTTCGTTTTGAAATTGCGCATCTTTTTCATGCAGAACGTTTTTTTGGCCGAATTACAGCTTTTCCGATAGAAGCGAAAAACTTGATTTGGCCATTTTTACCATTTTTTGGACCTTTTGCTGACTTATTTTGTCCGAAAGTGGTTACGTTTGTTATCGGGCTTGAGATCAATACAAAAAAATTTTTTTGGCCCAGTCTGGATTTCCATCAAATAGGGGTAGTTTTCATCTAGTTTGCTCACACTATATAACCGACTGTAGAAGTTGCTCAGGGTTACTCTAGTGATCTCGGAGCAAAACGCATATTTTGAGGCGAAGCACGGAGTAGCTTAGATAAACTCCAAGGACCTCCAAGCTGCTCCAAGCTAAGCCCCAAATGAACCTACTATCCCCTAATCTTATGCACTTGACGAATACCAAGCCTGGGGATTTCGATAACGCGCATAACCCCGCCTTCAGCGTGGTAGTCACCTCCCCGGACTTGACCGCGAGCAACTAAAGTCTAAGTATTAGTGGTGAGAGCCCGCCCCACTTCATTCATATATGTATTAGCGCCTGTACATAGCTGGGCTTATACTCTTTCGTCTCTTTCCCCGCCACTTTTGGCTCCACGTTGTAACATATATAGCAAGTTAGCGCCACCACCAGTGCCACCACGCTGCTACACCGATGCATGGAGGGGGTCCACCAAGGCACACGGCGCTTGCTTGGCTCATAGCGCACGTAGCTGTGATAGCGTGAGCTTCTTACGTCCTAGCCCTTCGCGAATTTTGTGTTTGTATATGTACATATATATCTTGTCTGCTTACACTCGCCGACGATTTGCCGGTTCATGTCATTGTGATTGTTATTCTTTCCACCTTTGTTTCGTCATCGTTATTTATGTAACTTTTATTAATTTGTGATAAATCCCTCGAATAAAAGTTATAGTTTTATTGGAATAATGAAACCGAGCTTCGTGAACGATTGCAGTTGAGTGCAGCAAAATACATAAAAGTAATAATGTTGTGACTAAAAGTGAGACTCGAGTGATGTACAAATTAAGTGTGAAATGCGTATATCAAATTAATAATATGTCGTCGTAGTGCAGAGAAAAAGTGATATTTATGGGTGGGTACTTATGCACCTACTTTTGGACGATATATGAGTACCCCCAAAATTACGTATATTCTTTAATTTTCAATTATTTGGCCGTCGGCTTCAGACACGAAAAAGACTACAGTAAGCAGGTGCCCTTGAATGACACAGTTGCAGCGTATAGCACAGAAACTGTAGGGCTTGTTAAATGTAACTACACCAGTAAATGGTATTAATTATTGTTATTACTGCTTTGGTGACAAGTTGTTGCTGTTGGTCTCTGCTAGAAGTAATAACAGCAAGCGACTGGCTGTCGCTTGCACCCACCGCAGCCAAAATTCGGATCAAGAATAAGGAACCCCAGCCGTCCTCCGCCATGGAGATCTTGGACGAATACCAGGACGGCCTGGGCCACCAGTCAGGGCCTGGTAACGTCCCCAATGGTCCCAGTTTGCCACCTTGTTCCGGCGGAATGCATCACGTGCAATCCGACAGCCCTTTGGTGAGTGTTATGTCGTTTATTTAATTTAATGTACTATAGTCTCGTTAGATGCGCTTCGCTTGCTTACATTTTTCATTATTAATTTAATGAATGTACCATACTAAGTACCCACACTACCAAATCTTGCTTGAATTATTTTGCTCATTTTTGTGTCTTTGCTAACGCTGATACTATTTAGAAACCATACACTATGAACAGTGACACCAACAATTATGTATAGCATTCCTAAGTAAGTAATAAAATAATTTTAAAACTTTTTTTAAATCCATGTCCCGTAAAATATGATATCTTGGACATTCGAAACTTACGTGTGCAATTTCATTTCTTAATTTTAATAAAAACCGTTCTTAAATCAGCAATACTTTCAATATAGTTTGTTTTTAGTAGCAGTCTAGTACATATGGGATTTATTAGAGCAAATTGACAATGTCATGTAAAATTTATGTTCACACTAACGATACGAAACTCTGTATCATGTAACATTCGCAAGTTACAAAAAAAATCGTGCCGGACATTCAAACTGCGACTTTCTTCCACTCTCAATAGTTATAATGTTGTACACTTATTCTGTTTGAATTAAAATTTTTTTTCCAAATAAATGTAATTGGTCTTTTAAAAAATATGTTGGACAATTTATGTGACCTGTCTTGACCAGTCCCACAACAATTAAAAGGTCATACCTCCATGGAGATAATATACATAGAGTAGAGAAGTGGGCTGTCAAGTCGTCCCACTGATGAAAAGAGAAAGCAAACATAATAGGGTTGGTCTATCTCTAAAACAGTGCAGCAATTTGAAGCCACGCCACCTGCAGGGGAAAAGTTGTCAATGCTAACTAAAAAGAATACACAGAATTTTATGAACAATGATCTATTACAAGCGTTTATTTCAATAGTAATGTATGTTTAACAACGGACGTAATTTTTTTTGTGTTGAGATTACTTTCAAGACAAAAAATATCTATTTCATAGCGCTATGATAAAAAAAATGTTTTCTCCTTTCATAGTTGTATTTTGTTAATAAGTATTGTGATTTCTCTCGAAGATCAATTTATTTTGTAGAGTACTTTTAAATCAGCACATTAAAAAGTTATATTTATTATGCTCACTCATACGTTGTATCCATTTTATACTAGAAATTTACTTTTTTTTGTGAAATTAAAAAAAATTATTATTTGCTATTAACATGCTACTTGGAACTGAAAAAACTTATTTTAGTTGTTAAATATTAATTATTGTTGAAATAAACACTTGTAATCTATTATTGTCTATCTAATGCTGTGTATTCTTGTTAGTTAGCATCGACATCTTTTCCCCTGCAAGTGGCGTTGTTTCAAATTGCTGCACGAAGCGAATACCAAGCTTTCAGAAGATTCGGGAGTAATAATAAATGATATTGAGTTTTCTAGAGTATGTAAAATTTGTATAACTTTTTTCAACATTTGTTGTAGGTCATTTTTTAAAAAATTATATAAATAAAAATTATGTGAATAACGAAGATTAACGTAGGCTCTTAAGAAACGTAACCTCGATTTTAATATTTACAAGGACAAAGATTTCTTGGAAACACATAGATGTTGAAGAAAACCTACTTACAAATTGGATAACGTTTAATAATTCAATCAAAAAATTTTTGAGGCACGTTATTGTGCAATTTAAATAATACCAACGTCTAGCGTAAGTAAAATATTGAGTTTGTTGGGTGCAAAAGAGGCTGTGCTGTAAAGAGGCCAAGCTGCGTGAATAGGGGGGACTCCCCCTTCCTTGCCCCTATGAATTATACTCCCTAACCTCCTTAATCTGTAATTTTCTACAATCTTGAATCTTCTCACTGCAATTAAAACTTCTAACCAAAATTATTGTTTAAAGCAGTGGTTGAGTGGTTAATACCACATTAAGACTAATTTATCACGCGTTTAGATACTTCAATTTGTTAGTTAAGGATAACTTTTACAGATATAAATGTATATATATATAAATAAAGGTTTAAATGAAATGATAAGTTAGCCCACCAAAGAAGTAAACACTTATTTACCAAGCTATTTTCTTCTTTAATAAAAAACAAAAACGCTGTGGAATGAAATAAGGTTTACAATGGCATACGTATGGTTAAAAAGTTTTTTTAGTTATTTAGAACATAAAACGTACAAAATTCCTAAATATTAGTACAAGAATATTTTTGAAAAAAAAACTATTCTAACTTCTAATAATACTCATGTATTTTTTATCGATACATGTCTTATTCGCCTTTTAAAGTAATCAGCTTGTGAATGTAACATTACAATTCTGTATTTTAAGTGTCCAAGTTTGTCGCTCTCATGTTTACGCATATTGACATATTTTGAATCAATTTTGGCCTATGATCATCTAAAATTTTATAGTCTCGTGATCGCAATAGTGATAGTAATAGTTAATGTCGTTTAAGACAGAGGTAAAAATTTTAGAGTTTCAGAAAGTAAAGTGAAAAAAATATCTCTACAGTACAAATTATGTTTGTGTTGTCTGATAATTTTTTTTGCAACAGTGGCATATTAAAATGACGTCGTTTTATGCAAAATTTAAGCTACCTCTATTTTTTAAGCTTAGACTTGCTGGTGCGTTCCTGACTTGATATATTTAAACAATTTTTATAGTGATTGTTTTTTGTAAACATGAATTATTGCTGTATGTTTTTTAATGTTATCAAGGTATTCTGTCTCCATTCGCTTCAAATTTTTTTTAAGTAGGAGTCAATTTTAGGTGTAAATATATTTTTTTGTTAGTAATATTATTATGTTTGGATTGTTTCCAGGTCATTCAAAATTATACGTGTATGTATGTAAGGTTGCAGATGTCGAAGCGCTCAGTGCTGCTCGTCAGCTTATTTTCTGTCTTTAGAGAGAGATAAATAGGACCTGCAATCTAATTTCTCATTTCATTGATAAAAAAAATCTATAATACACTTGTATAAGAACATAAGACTCACCTACTCTATGTATATTATCTCTATGCATTACTTTACGCACACGTGTATTGTGAGTGTGTAGGTGTGGATTTTATCACGATATTTCATGAAGCCTTTCTTTAAAAGACAACGTCTCGAAAGAACAGGAAAAAAATTTTTTTTTTTAACTGCGTTTTCTTTCAATTTTTGTTTAGAATACATCCTTCATCCAAAATAGCACAATAAAACTTTACTTGTTTAATTATTATTAATTGTAAATAATGAATATAGACTTAAAAAATAGTTGTGCATAAGAACCAAAGTTAATGTAAGAATTATTAACTTTTTTTGCTCTTAAATAAATATTTGATCTGTTGGTTTCGAAACAGAAATAAAGAGTACAGTGCTAAAACTAAAAATTACAATTATCTTTGGGTTAAATTCGAAAGTGCCATCTTAATTCAGCTAAGTAATCATTTTTTTGTGAGAAGGAATTGATCGTTCTTAAAATATTGCAGAGTGAATGAAACACTCAATTTTTTCCAGCTTCAAATATGACGAGTCACTGTATGGTAGTAAATACATACCGTTTCTTCAGATAAAATACGATTTGTATATGCTATATAGGGCTGGCAATTTGGCAAGCTCAGTTAAGAGAGTGATAGTGAAAAGAGTCTCCAACAATTAGAGCATCAACAGGAAATACATATGTGTACATGCAGTGCTGTTTGGGAGTGATGTATACATATATATATATACACACTTCTTATTGTATACCGGTGGCTCTAGTGATCCTAAAAAAAGTGATCGGAATACATTCTGCCATTTTGATCTAAAAAATAAATCGCACTATATATAAATATTTCGAACCCCTCTCCAAGTCCCCATACGTAGCCCCATCGATGTGTATGTCAAGTGTCAAGTTATGAATTCTTTTTTCTCTTGGTACCCTTCTACGATTGGTCAAGCTCGTTTCAGATCAACATGATGGCAGCCAATAGAAAACGTTGACATTTATTTCGATCACGTCTATTATGATCATTAGGTGGCTCTTCTTTCTAGTACCCTCTGAGCTGAGCTTGCCAACTCGCCAGCACCATAGCTTTAGTGGAAATTGAAAGTGGGAGAAAACTATACCCTAATACGCTTCAAAGCGGCATTGGCTGAAAAATTTAGCAATATCTCGGGAACCATAGGACGTACAGCGATATTTTTTTTTTAAATTTGGAGTAGCTCGTCAAAATAATATTGAACGTAATGTCAACGTTCAAAAAGTTATTGCTAATTATTTATTTAACAATTAATGTTTGTCAAAGAATGTGGACACCATCTTCCTTGCTGTAAACTTATCTAACAATTAAAATTTATTGAAAAAAATTGTTTTTTTTATCCTTTCGTATATATACCTGCGCTACTTTGTCTGTAAATATTTAGTCAGTTAAACAAATATCTACGTTCTCCGGCTCTTTTGCACAGGCCGCACTTCGGTCACCTTATACCTCACACACAGAGAACGATGTACGCATGTATGGAATAAATTTGTAGATATGAGTATATGTATGAGTGTCCTATACTATACTATGTATAGAGCTCAAAGAAGAGCGAGTTACGAGAACTCTTCAAGAAGAAGGAGAGAAAATAGAAGAATGTGTTTAGCCAGTGGCTGAAATTTCGTTGATTTTTGAAATGCGGTATTTGGACCGTACAACAATTTGAAAGAGCACCACTACTGGCGGTAGTCAGAGTCACTGGGACGGAGATAATGCACGGAAGTGAGTGACAATTTCTCTTTAATACTTTAATCGAGTTAGAAGATGTTTATACAAGTAATAATGATTTTTACATTATCCAATTCATTGTTTTTTTCCATATGCTTTGAGGTTATATATTTTTTGTGATGTTTGTTTTAAAAAAATGGATAAGGTTATCATAAACAATGGAGAATTCATTATTACTTGTTTAAACGTCTTCTAACACGATAGGTTTGGAATATTTAATTATTGAAGAGAAATTGTCACTTACTTCTATGCATTATCTACAGTCCAGTGACTCCAACTGTCGCCAGTGATGGCGCTATTTCAAACTGTTACATGGTCCAGATATAATGTAGTATTCTATTAAAAGCATTAACTTCTTGCATAATGATCAACAACAACGTAGAAGTCATTGATCCTATACACTAATTTTCCAGTGAATCGCATTAAATATTAAAACTCAGGATAATTTAAAACTATTTCTCTCGTACGAATTGTCGCCCTATTTATTATCGTTGTTTGATGAAGCGGAAATGGGAAATACGCGCAAATCCGATTCTTTTTATAACTTTATCAGCCTCGCAGATTTCTTCGCTACAAGTGCAACGTACGTAATCGATGAGAGATATTTAATACATAAAGTTTCATGAAGAATAAATTACACAATTGATAATATTTTAAACGAGTATGTACAAAATGTGAAAAGAACGATTGTGGGGATTATTTTCATAGCGTTAGATGGATACCCCGACAACACAACAGATTCGCAAAATTTAAAGGCAGTGGAGTGCTTACTAAGGCTCAGAAAAAGTATAAGACGAGGAATAAATTTTGATAAGTGAACTAAAATAACGTTTCTGAAGGAAACGTTTATAGAAAACGAAAGAAATACAAAAAACTCAATTCAATTTTTATGCCTGGAATTCAGTCAAGCGGGATACGCAATGAAGGTTGCTGAAGACGATGCCAATAGGCTGATGATTTCGACACCACTAGCCAATAGTTCAACAAGCAACAAGGTTGTAGTAGTCGGTGAAGATATCGACTTATCAGTAATTTTTACTCAGCTTGCTTATGCAAAAAATAAAATTTTTTTTTTTTAATCTAATAGACAGTCCACACCAAAATGTGTTTACACTTCAAACAGTTTTATACGCCAAGAATTGGTCGACGTAGTCGCTCTCTTAAATGCCTGTACGGGATCGGACACGACTGCTTGTTTTAAAAAAAAAAAGAAAACAGGCTTATTACAGTTCTTAAGAATAACTAAAACTTGCAAGACGTCGCCAAAGTTTTTTACAATCATGAGGTTAATCTGGTATTCGTTGCTACATAGCCGGTAATGAAATTATATCAAAACTATACTCTACTAAGAATTCAAAAGGTTAGCTAAACGAGCTCAGATTTATGCAAAGTACTTGATTAAATTTTTTTATTTTACAAAACACTTTTTACATTAATGACAGCGATGTATGTATATGTTTTCCGCCTTTTAACCTCAAAATATAGCACCTTCGCTGCTTGGTTTTGGGTTCTCAGGCGGAAAAATAGTATACGAAACTCGTTCGAAAAGGCTTCTTTACGAACCTCGTTATGGTCCTCGCCTTCGGCTTGTACCGTAAACCTCTCGGTTCGTAAATCGAAGCCTTTGTAAACTCGTACGCAATATACGATTACAAATATAAAAAATACATGTTCTGCAAATATATTAATCTTTATCAATTGTATGCCCTAACTAACACTACACAACAACTACTTCAATAATAGAATACAACTGATGTGCTCAATGTCTCAGTAACAATGTACAGCATAAGACAATAAAAAAAAAAAAAAAACAATTTTTTGCATAAATTTAATTGTCAGACAAGTTTACAGCTAGAAAAATTATGTCCGCGTTTTTTGCCAAACATCAATTGTTAAAAAAATAATTAGCAATACATTTTTGAAGGTCGACATTTCGTTCAATATTATTATTTTGACGAGTGACCCCAAATTTAAAAAAAACGTCGCTGTACAACCGATACTGTTTTGAAGCGGATTAGATAGAACGATCTCCACGCGCCGCAAGTGTGCGGTTGTGACGTCATCACTCACGAATCTGCTGAAAATCTCACGAAAATTTGTAGAAAAATAGCAGTCACACAATGAGTTTATTTCCGTATTCGTACGACTGAAAATGAACAAGATATTCAATTTATTTATAACGGTAAAATGTACATATTGTTCATTTGCGTTGTACAACAATTAAGTTTGCGAAAATCAACAAAAACAACATTATACTTGATAAAATAACTCTTCAAGAAGATAACCCAATCAAAATCAGTAGTGTTAGTTGTTTATAAAAATTGAGGGCGATTTTCCGAACGCATCTACTAAATAAAAAAATGTTGTTTTACAATAACTATTAATCACAGCGATTTGAAAGGCTATAGCGGGATAAGATAGTAAAACTGCACTTTCCTGTAGTTTATTTTGGAGTTGACTATTAAAAAAAACTTCAGTAAGGACTATTTCAGCTAAATTTTTGGCCCTCCAAGTGCTGATGCAGACCTAACCTAAAAAATGTGTTTTTTTGAAGTAAAATTATTTCTGCTCGATCCACCATTTCAAAAAATTGAAAAAAATTTAAAAACGTATAGATTTTATAACAAAAACATACTGATTTTTTCAAATTTTTTCGGTTACAATGGATCTCTAAAAAAACTTTTGAATTTTTCAATGGTTTTTTATGTTATGTAGGTATTTTTTGGCTAACTTCTAACTAACTTTTTTTAATGTATTTTGTTCAGTTTCTTCGAATTTCATGAATTTAAAAATAATTTTTAAACCGGAACATACTCAAAATTAGGCAAAACTGTTTTTTACAGCCTTTGTTCGTTTTTTTTTTTTTTTTTTTTTTTGTGCATAATCTCAGAAACAATGGCAAAATGTATATTTTAAAACAATTTTATTGCTATTTCTGACATATTGTCGAATTCCACTGCCATAACAACTATTTTTGTGTCAAATAATACTCTAAAATCAAAGTAAAAAACAAAAAGAAATATATTTCTGGATTATTACCTTAAAAATACTTGTCCAACAGATCTTAGAACGTTGGAATTTTTTTTCCAAATTTTTTTTTCTTTTGTAGCTGCAAATGGCCAGATACAGCTGTTTCAGGTGCAAAGAACTTCATATTTTTTGTAAATCATGTTAATAAATCATTTATTTTTATGCAAATTCATTTGTAAACTAGGAAATATTTATTAATATTATTTTCTTATAAAAATTGATTATTATAAAACCAGTATAATTATCTTTGAGTTTTTATTATAATATAATGAAGTTACAGTCTTGAAATTTTTAACTTATTAACGAAATTTACTATGATAATAATTTTTAGATTGATTTAGAATATTTTTAGTCCTCGTCACTATCTTTATCTACTACATGATCATTATCTAAAGTTATAAATAATTCTGAAAGACTTCATTCCTGGTGTAATGATTTTTGATTTGTATCTTGTATTACTAAGATAATATATGACTGCAGCAATGTGAGAACAACATCCTACAATTCGTAATCAATGGCCTTGTTTCTAGCATCAGGTGGCGCTAGTGTGTCGAGGTAAGATTTGCATAGGATTATACCTATATATTGAATGGGTTTCATTCAATATGTAGGCATACTCATGATGTAAAAATATAAGGTGTGGCGTTGCGCATCCATTTTGATTGACCAATCGGGAACGCTTCCATCGCGCCGCCATGTCTGTCTGCGAATTTCAAAAGCTTTTAAAATATAAAGCATATGAACATCAAGAAACTCGTGACACAATATATATTTTTTATTTCAATATTTTCATTCCAGTTGTTTCAGTGACCAAACGTACAATTCGTAAATATTTACTCAGAAAAAACTGACTAAATAGGTAATCATTCATCAATTGACGTACATGTATATTCGTACGTATTTATATATATATATATATATATATATATATATATATATATATATATGTCTCAATTCGAGGTGGATGCGGGGAATAGGTTCTTGGCCACTTCGTTTCATTGTACAGGCTCTTCGGTGCTGTAGTAGTCACATCTCCCTCAAATATGGCGTCATGATGGAAGGCGCAGAACAGCACGAAAATGAGACCTCGGAACGCCACACCTTGTATTTTGCATCATGGGTATACTCCTATGGAAATCTTACCTGGGCACACTAGCGTCACCTGATGCTAGAAACAAGCCCATACCCATTGGCACAGTTACATGCAGGGGGTAGGATATCGCTGTATCCAATACGTGAGTTAGGTTTATATTTGATGTAACATTTGTAAGTTTATTTGTTGATATGCCTGGATTTTAATAATACTTTGATAATATTAGATTTTATTCTAATGTATTCCAAATTGATATTATTATCATCATCCATTAATTCGACTGAATAACATATAGCTTGACCTAATTAAAAGATTTCCAAAAAAATTATTTTTAGATCTCTTTAATTAACTCTGGAAAGTCAATAATTTCATTAGATTTTATCTTGATCGAAATAGTGGGCCATCGAGACTATCTGTCTGTCTCAGCTTCTATTGCTTAAGTATTTTCACTTTGCTTAACAATTAACATTTATTCGATGATTATATTTTGTAAGCCATCATCATCTGGATCGCTATTTAAACGTTTACCAAAAAAGTTATTGAGAAAACATGCAATTCTACAATATGCACCAACTTTTGGTAAAAGTTTATTATCTAATTGCTGGTGAAGAAGCTTGTACTTCTTACCCAGAATGCTACGAATAGCCTCTACAACCCATTTTAATTTTGTTACGTCAAGAGATTCATTCGCTTCAATTGTACTCAAGTTTGGTCTATTTCCCTTTAAGGTAAGAATGAGAACCTTAAAACCAAGATTTTCTAAATAAGGTACCACTTCCCACAAACCTCTATCCACAATGCAAATATCATCTTTTCTCATGATCTTATACCATTTTTGGATCATCCAATTACTTTCTTCGTGATGCTTGCATCATTTTCTGTGGTCAAAAAAGGACCAGGGGGATTTTGTTTGCAGTTAAAAAACTAGTATCACTGTATTCCTGTATTAGTCTCAGATCATCATAAAAAAATTGTTTTTTCTTCATACCCCGGCCGAAAGTACGTGCTTCCCTGCTCGATTTCACTCAAGGAAGTGTAGCTTTTGTGGCCGGCCAGAAAAGAGGGCGCCTCTGATTGGCTGCGTGCCTTTTGCTGCTGCTATCAGCAGCGCACGCGCAGTGGAAGCAAGAACAGCAAGAACCGAGCCAACGAGCCTGACTCGTGCACGCAATATATATAGTGTATAGACTGCTCTTGCCTCGATGCTGTGATCATCAACAGTGACCTGAGACTACGGGTAAAGCTGAATATGTATCGTACAAAGATTGTAATTTTCATAATTGTACTTTTAATGTAAATGAGAAGAAATAGCTTCAAAAATTTTGTTTGCCTGTGAAAATATTGCTACAAATAAGAATTTTCACTGCAAAATTTTGTACTTGAAAATATTATTTTTACAAAAAAAAATAAAATTTCAACTTACTATTTGTTACAAAATATCTATAAATATCTACTATAAAATACTATGTATAGTTTGGTTTTTTATAAAAAAAATTTCATTATCTAATAAAGATCATTCGGATAGAAATAATAATTACTTCATACTCATGAAGCTTTCCTACTGCACTTATTCAATGAATCGTATTTAATTTCTGATTTCTTACAAAATGTTAGTAAAAACTCGGCTTCGCCTCGGCCTGCAAAAGTCGGGGCGGGCATCGACTACACATGAGCAACATGTGCTACAAGAGATCCCCGGTGGATGGCGCTGATGCAGACAGCAAAAAAGTAACGTATACGTATATACTCGAGCGTCAGAGCGTCAACTATCAATCAACCAGACATGCTATTTATTAGTTATTATTAATGTATCAAACGTACTTTCGGCCGGGGTATGAAGAAAAATCGTATACGACCCACGGCCAGTAAACTAAAGACCCCGGCCTGCGTGTATGAGGGCCTCGGCTTCGCCTCGGCCATCATAACCACGCAGGCCGAGATCTTCAGTTTTCTGGCCTTGGGTCGTAATATACTATTAAATTAATTGTTCAACACAAACTCGATTTCCATTTGAAATAAAAATTGTCATTTCTTTTAAACATTCCAGTCTTGCAGTTAATGGTACAAGCGTTAAGTTATTTTTATTTCTATAGGTGCAACATGTTGTATGAGAAATGAAAATTCTTTGGCAGGGCAACTCTATGATAGTTTTTTTTTTGTTTAGTGTTCTTACTATTACCTCAAAAAATGCTTCCTGAGCTCTGAGAACTTTCCATTTTCAAGCTTGACTGAGTGTTTGTTGACTGACTTCCATCACTGGTTAATGATTCTACTTCCACTGTAGGTTTTCATCTACCAAAAAAAAAGTCTTTACACTTGTCACAAAGTTTAAACCCAATTTTATAGTTATCTTTATTTAACTGCTTACAAACGGCTTCGACTTCACTTCTAAGCTGACATTCTACTGAGATTTTGCTTCAAGCAATTACAGCATTGATCAGTTGCATCAAATTCATCCATGTTTAATGCAAAAACTGAAATGGTAAGTATTTAAGATATATTAAGAGATTATAAAAATAATTAGAAAAATGTAACTGATTTAAAAAAAAAATCATTTGTGCAATAATAGATCTTTTTAAAAGTCACAAAACTATTATGTAATTATCACGAAATTAAAGAGTTTGATTATATCATATTGAAACTATTTTTTTGACTAATTAATTTAATGCAATGAGAACTATTAATAAAAATTTGCTTGCAGCAAGCTAAGGGATACCAAGTGATTGTAATCTCATACAATCACAAAATGTTCAAAACCACCTACAGTCCTCAATTATAAACCGATTGCCGATTTTCTTCTCACAGCTCTTTATACATTTCAATCTGCAGCTACAACTATTAGACAATAATAATAAGTTGAATGAAGAAAAGAATGAAAAAAACTTTGTCGATTACGGGTGGTTGCACGCGAGTAAAGAGCATTTCTCGACTACACCCCCTCCCCCCTGGAAGAAGTGTACCTAATAGCATGGTGGTAGTTAAGCCACGTACTTGTCTCAGAAAACAATTTTTTTTATTGTCTATGTAGTCAATTTATATGCAACTCGGAGATAACACGTCTTATGCAATTTAATTGTCTAATGTATTTGTCTCATGAATTTCAATGTCTTATGTAATTAATAGAAATTAAAGTGTGAATCACGATATGGTGCACTTTATTAACTTTTTTTTCGCAAAGAGTATTATTGTTTATAATACTGTTTTTTAAAATTGCTTACAACAATTAATCTACTTACTTCTTGGATGTACACTCATGAAATCCGTGTTTAGGAGATTGAAATACATGTGTGAGCCCGTGCAAGAATTTGGATACGAGAAATGTGATTTACTGCCACCGTCGCACGTTGCCTAGACTACTGAATTGAAGGATTTTAAACACTAAAATCATAGAGCCCCCTTGGCATATTTCTCGTATTCTTCATTTATGATTCCTTGTTTTTCTTATTTCTCCAATTTACACCAATATAATTTATTACTCCCAAGTCAGTGTTTCTTTTTAATGCATTGGTGCCTATTATCTCCCCTTATTTTAGATCAATAATATTAACTATAGTAATAACAGTAAACTTTGAACAATACAAGGCCCAGCGTAGGAAAACGAGTACAGAGGAACAGAATGCGGAACGCACAGGCAACTCGCGCAATAAGAACGCGTAAACTTAGGGAAGTGAAGTGCCTAAGATAAAGTTTTTTGTACCTGAAAAAGGCTATATCTGATTATTTGCAGTACAAAAGGGAAAAAAAATTTGTAGGACAATTTCAATGTTCTAGGATATAATGGACAAGTAATTTAAAGGCAATATTCCAGAAATACATTTTGTTTTTATGTTATACTCTCAATTTAGAGAATTATTTGACGCAAAATTCGTAGTTATGGCAATGGAATTCAACAATATTTAAAAAGTTGCAATAAAAGTGTTAAAAATATATACTCTGCCATTGTTTTTGAGATTATGTACCAAAAAAAAAAAAAAAATACCTACTTAACCTAAAAAACCATTGAAAAATAAAAAAAAAATTTCTGAGCTCCATTTTAATAAAAAAAAATCTGAAAAAATTAGTGTATTTCTGTTATAAAATCTACACATTCTTAAAGTTTTTTTAGTTTTTTAAAATGGTGGATCGATCAGAAAAGATTTAAAAAAAAAAAAAAAAACTTGTTTTTTTGGTTAGGGGGTGTGTATTAGCACCTAGAAGACCAAAAATTTAGCTGGAGGAGTTCGTACTAAAGTTCTTTTGAATGGTCAACTCCAATATAAAATCCAGTATTCACCGCTTTGCCATCTTGCGTGCTACTCATAGTCACTAGTGTGATGATTAAAATTTGTACCTGGTCAGGGCCTTGTTATCCTTATAACTGTACGGGCTGATACATCGAAAGTTATCTATTTCAATAAATACTTGATAGCATTACCACTCGACTCATTATTTTTAATACTTATTATCTCGAAACTATATACGTACAATAGTGGTAATTTTACCTACTAAAAGTACAACAGAATTTAGGTCATAACATATTAGTCTTTTAGTTTTAAATAAAAAGGTACATTACGTCTTTAAGACACAAAGGTAAAACATAAGCGATCAAAGGGCGCGATTGTCGTATGTTTGTGCCCACGTTGCGTGTATTGTTTTTCTCACTTTGAGCCTGGTAAGCACTTTCTGCCCTAGGGTCCAAAGTGATAACAAGGGCGCAAAGCGGCATTTACATTGTGTGCGTATGGTAAGTAAAAAAGGTTAAATTATTTGTTTTTTAATTAATAAATAGTTTTAATTTATAAACATTAGAACTTTTTTAGTAATACTTCTGTTTGCTATGGGCAGTAATCTGAAACAGCGCCACTTGCATGGGAAGAAGAAGGCGATGCTGGATAATACGATTACATAGCCTGTTATGGGCTGCAAACTTTGTTAATTGTTTTTTGTAGTTTTAATGTTTTTTTTTTTAATACTTAAAGTCTGGATTTTAAGTGTTAAGAATTTGATACTTAAAATCTAATTAAAGAAACTTATTTCATTTCTTAGGTGTTTGCAAGGGAGCTAGTTACCTTTACTTATCTGAAATTTTAGCCACGAACGCTCAAATCATTTTTAAAAAATATCTGTGTTACTGCAAATAAATTTTTGTACCTCCGAGAAAGTTACTTGTTAACATATTTTAATTAGTGAAACGCTGCTATTAAGCACATACAAGTTACATACACCTATTTAGATTAAAAATCGGTGTCAAGTCAATTATTTGTATAATAAATGCCTTAGTCAAAAATATCTCAATTGCATAGTTATTTTCATCTCCTTAAACTTATGAAGATTTTTTATTTTATTGCAAGTATTTATTTGAATCGTCAGCGGCACACTAAAGAATAAAAGTACAAATTACTTTTAAATTTACCCTATAAAAGTTGTAGCATTGAGAATCATAACTTGTATGACGTGATTTGCCATTTTTTGATAAGTAAATGCAAGATTTTTCGTGGTTAAAAAAATTAATATGAATAGTTAAAAACAAAAAGTTTATTTTTCAATTCACATTACTTGTAACTAATATCTGTATCAATGCAAAGCGCTCGCTAACATTATTGAAAAAAAAAAAAAAAAAATAGTTTTAATTAAGTAAAATATACGAAAAAGTGGCAGTATTTGTTCGGAAAGCATAAGCTAAGTTTATAAGTAGTGATACAACGGAATGTTATAAGCAATCATCTAAAAATTATTCGCAGCATTTACAGTAAATACTTCAACACCATATTAATACATAATTATTACTTTCTGTATAAGAAACCCCATAAAAATACCTTTTCACAAAACAAAAAGGTTAGGTAAGTTTGATGTGTTGAATTAATATTTTATAAGGAATTTCTGAATCCTTTATACACTGGCAATACTTAGTATTCTTATAATATTCTTCATAATGAATCTGTAGCCTTAAAAAGTTCTGAAATCAAAATATAAAAACGGTAAAGTTTTTTTTTTTTTTTTGTGCAGCATACATTTTGTATGACATTCGTAGTATAATACTGTTGAGTACTCGTAGTTTAACAAAATCAAATAAGTAATATTGACTTTTGACTGGTACTTTATGTAAACCTCACATCATACATTCGCCTTGCTATTTCTAAAGTATATGAAAATTTTAGGGTAAGAGTCAATATTACTTAGTTTGATTTTTTTTTTTAATACGAGTACTAAACAGTATTATACTACGAATGTCATACAAAATGTATGTTGCACCAAAAAAAAGAAAAAAAAACTTACCAAAATTTCCTTACAAATATGAACTCAACAAACTTACCTTACAGTTTAGTTTTGCTACAAGATATTTTTATCAGGATATCATATTTTTACACGAAAGAAAAAACTTTGCCGCTTTTATATTTAAATTTCAGAACTTTTAAAGGCTATAGCTGTGTTACAGATTCATTATGAAGAATACTAAGTATTGCCAGTGTATAAAGGATTCAGAAATTCCTTACAAAGTATTAATTCAACACATCAAACTTACCTAACCTTTTTGTTTTGTTAAAAGATATTTTTATGGGGATATCTTAACTTTTCAAAAAAATCTTAACTTTTCACTTTTTAAATGTTCAAAAAAAACTTGATTACATTAAATATTGCTCACACTAGAAAGTACTGGATAGAAACTAAGTCTGTACAACATAGCTTCAGTAATCTACAACGGTCTCACTAAATTTCTACTTAAAGTTGCTCATTTGAAGATGTTTTGAATACATTAATATGTGCAGAGATTAATTTGTACAAATAGTTTATAAATTTACCAAACGGAATAAATTGTCTTAAAAAAATACAGTTTTAGGATTTTTGTCTATGATGCTTTTTCCTTTTTCTTTCTTTTATTAAACTACTTTATTGTATAATTCTCAGCAATTTTTTCTTTGAGCTATTATATAAATTAAATTACTCTTTCCAACAAGTTTTTCAGATATAATACTTAGTAATTACACGCATCAATAATTTCTTATTTTACTACTGCTTGAAAAGTTGATTATTAATGAATGATTGTTAACTACCCAAATCGATGAGTTTGATGAGGTTTAGATTTACAGCTTGTTATTCAGGGCACTCCGGAAAATAATTAGAATTTTCTATCTCACCGATCAGATTATGTTGATACTATTATTACAGCTGTATTACACGATTTATTGTAAATAGCTAAAGTACTAAACAAATAATACAATTAATTGCTGTTCATTAGTTTATTCATTACAAATCTTAATTCAGATACTGACATTAAGGTGTTCACGTTTAAGGCGCACGAAATTCAAGGTAAGGATAGTAGGATATTTATGTAGTCTAGATATTCAAATTTTCATTTATATTTAAAATTTGCCACCGCGTAGGTATCCTACCTTAGCAACACCACGTCTTGTCTGTCGTTGTTTAAAAATGGTTGGGTGCATAAGTATACATGCATACATACATATACGACTTCGATTCACCACATATACTTCATTTTTCGTATTATATTGATTGTATATGGGATGATTATACCATGAGAGAATCATCTACTTACCATCCCCCCTCCTTTTCTGAGGCATCGCTGTTCTTCACTATGATGAAGTGATGGAGTGGAGTCTCGAACTAGCCAGCGCTCTACCATCTTAGCCACTAAGAGCTTCCAACGCTGCATTAGAAAATACCTGTAGCCGATATCACACTGTTGGCAGCTCTGCTTGATTTTGAGAACATACCTATTACAATTATACACAGGAAAAATTTGGCTTGTAGCTGACCTACCGATAAGACCATTTTTCGTAAAAACTGAGCCAGGAAGAAGGTAGTTATTTCCCAATATATAGGTCAATCATATATTGCGTACACTTATACGTACGTAAACATATACATCTATCTAATTGTACTCATGTGACAGTGTGGCGTTGCCCCATACGCGATACTTATACTTGGTTATCTTTCAAAATCAAACGAAAAGTACTTTTTTTATTACTATTACTTTAAAAATGTGTGGTAAAAAATTTAAAAAAAAAATGTATGTGCTTCTTTACTGTCTAAGGTAGTTTTCAGTAGTTTTTTAATTATTTGTATATATGCGGTAAGTTACGCTTTTTAAAATAATGGAGCTATGTAGTGTTTGCACCATTGCTCCAATGTTAAAAGAGTAATTTTTTGACGAGGATATTTCAATAACGACGTGGTAAAACAGTCTCAAATTTTTTACACATATTTCTCGACGCTTAAATTAGTTTTGCTGAAAATTTCGTACCTTTTTAGATTTATTTGATTTAGGAAACAACTACCTTAAAGAGACTTAGTTAAACCAAAAGACATGAGGCATACTGGCAAAAATAATTATTTTTCGATGTTTAAAAATTCGAGTATAAAAATCTAAAGTTAGTAGTAGCGTGGTCGCCGAGACTTCGTCTACTTTCTCAGACTTACCTCGTCCCGCTCCCGCGCGACTTGATATACACTCACACTACCATATTGTCAGGTTCTATAGTGTGTTTACGACGTTTCCGTAAAATTTGTAGATAAAATACGTGTTTGTTGTGAAACTGACACATAATCAAGCGAAACAATCATTTTTTTTCTTACATAACAATTTGAGCCCAGTAATTTGGCGTAGATTTAACCCCTGTGACTTATTAATCCATAGTTGATGTGGAAAACATGCAATAAATAGTTTTGTCCTATCTGCCCAGAGACATTTGGAATCCAGGAAAATATCTCGCTTGTTGCTTACTAACGTGAATATCTTCAATGGGTTCCATTGTAACAGATAACTTGTACTGTAACTTGGATTTACAGCGTATAAGCACTGACTTTCCAGCGCTACTACCCCAGTATTCATAAAAATTGTGCGCATAACAAATATACTAGGCAATTAATATACTTTGACTACAAATGACGGGTTTGTCATCATCATTATCATCAGTTGCACGCATCAGTCGAGAAGCGACGCAAAGGGGGCAACGAGAACAGGTGTTAAAATTAGTTACCAATACGACTATCAACGAGCTTGCCATGGCGCGTGCTTTCGTCAGGATCTCACGTGAACGTCCAGTGTATTCTGCTTGCGTCACGTTTGCTTGATGAATACTATACAGTGTTCATGCATGAATAAAACAGCAGTGACTGTAAATCTGAGGGCTGCTGGCGAAACTTTTTCCTAGCGCCAACTAGGTATATACAGTAAGTGGTCGCGGTCGCGCAACGGTAGAGTTGCAGTCCCGTCGATCTCCAAGGTTAAGCTGCCTTTGTCGCGGCTAGTACTTGGATGGGTGATCAATATGGTCACCATTCAAGTTTCGCCCTTTCACCTGCGCTCTTGATTCTCGGAGGTCGATTAACTGTTTTTCTGACGCTTCGTTTACGTGATCATAGGTGTGACTGAGTTGGTCCAGATGTTTATATACGTATATAAACATCTGGTCATAACTCAGGTGCACCAATGGCTAATTAACAGTATGCTTGTGTAAAAGAATGCCGTGTCTGAGCCTACGGGCGATGATGAATAAAAAAAAAAAAAAAACTATATACAGTAGCTCGTACGGCAGTCGGCAGCCCCACTCGTGTAATTGGTCAATCAGCGCTCCTTCGTCCGCTCCTTCGTGTGCTCGTTCATTTGCTCGCTTGCGTTCTGAGCATAGACTGGTGAAGGTGGGACGGCAGTTAATCAGACAGAGCCGAATAATATAATAAGCCCGTTTTACGATGGCCCTATAAAAATTCTGTAATTAGATTTCAAAGCTAATTTTCTGGTGAAACGCTTGCTCGGCGCGAAGCCGTATAACCACTCTGTGGATAAACAGTAGATATACGGACACAGCTTTCCTTCAAAGCAAAGGAGAACGAACGCGCCTTCTTTCGAATTGCAAAGTGCACACGCTATCTTTCTCTCTTTATTTCCTCAATGCCTAAACTACCTCTTCTCTCTTTCGTATTCACCTTCGTGAATATATTTTTATGTATACACACATGCACACACCTTATGGCCTAATTTTTATTATGCCCACCGCCTCTCTGTCCGCCACACTTCGATGCAAAAACATAAGGTGCGCCGATGATTCTGGGGCCCGTTCTTACTGTGCAAACAACTTACGGCAGACAAGATTATGGGCGTCATGATTTTTGTATTACAAAAAGTAAAGCTACTTATCCCTAGAAAACCTCAAGACCATTATGTATATATTAAACAACGCTAACAGCAGCAAATCCCCCATGTACATTGACATTATAAGGTGATGATCTTGAAAATTCTAGATAGGAGGTTCTGTGTAACATTACATCTTAATCAAGCCTGCAAGTGTGGGTGGGAGCGAGGGGCGGATGACCAACGGGGTACTCGGTAGCTCGATAAATAAGCGCGGTGCTGATGATGGCGTGGCGTCGGCATCATGTCGTGGAAAGAAAGGAAAGATGGAAGAGGACCGCAGCGACATGCCGGTTGGTCAGCTCCCATCTTTAGTCTACCACGCCCGCCTTGATTCGCGCTCACAGCTACATGATGGCAGGGTTCCCAGTATTATATATATTATACGTATACCTATAGCTTTGACTTCAAGAGTGCGTAGCCCCTCGAGTATTGTAAATATCACCAAATAGCTGTCAGTATGAACTTAGTGCAACTTTTCTAACACACAGCTGCATTCTGGTAAGTAAACAAATAAACTTTGTTCGTATGCAGTACTTCCTAACATGAACAGTATTTGATTTATTTCACTTGTTTCGAATACAAGTTGTGAAATGAAAATCTGGAAAGAATCAAACTTTTTTTGCGCTGCATAAATTATTGCGGACCATTACATATTACCTATTAACGAAATCAAACTATGTAATTTTTACTTTCGATTGGTACTATTCGTCAGATGCATAAGGTTGGAGGGGATAGTCGAAATTATTAAGGCGCCCATAGTAAGCAAACTCAGCAAGCCAATCCACCTAGCAATTGTAAATGCATTGAAATAAGTACTTTAGCTAAGTCAGAAACTAATATTGTCAAGTTGAAATGTTTTCGATTACTAAAATTTGTGGTGGGCTGTAGTTTAGACAAATACGAGGAAAAATATTTACCGATGACAAGTATTTTCGTGCACATACCTGAGTTAAATGGTGTGCATAAATTATTTATAAATCACCACTTAGTTCACGTATACACAGTATGACTTATATACATTCACTGTTGATAGCATCTATTACTGTGCCAACCTACGGAAACACATCTTTCGTACTTCAAATATCATTCATGCTAACATCAAAGAGTAATAGTAACTTCTTAACAGTCATTTAGGAGTAAGTTTTGTGTTAAAAACTGTGGAGGCCATAGGTTTTGAGAATCTACTACAATGCAGAGCCTACAATGTCATACATCTGGCTAATGTGCAAACTTCACCCCAGATACGTTAATACCATGTTATGTTGTAATTGTATTGGAACGTTAAGACATTATAGCTATTTAATGTGAGATTTGCTTATATAACTATTCCAACGTAAAAATTACTCAGTTTGATTTCGTTATATACGAGTATCAGACAGTATAATACTACGAGTGTCATACAAAAAATAAGCTGCGGCAAAAAAAAATACTCAACCATTTCTGGATTTTGATGACAGAACTTAACAAAACTGAAAATTCATTTAAAATAATACAGTACTGTACGAAGGGTTTCAGAAATTCTTGTAAACATTTTAATTTAACTTATTAAACTTACCTTAACCCGTGTTTTTGTTAAAAAAAAAAATTTACAGGAATAATATAAGATTCATCTTGAAATCACTAATTTTTACCGTAGAACAACGGTAATTTCTACCCAGCTGGGAAGAAAAAGCTCAAGTCACGTGATGAAAAGCTAAGTAAAAAATAATTATATTTGCTGCAATTTCTCAGTCTACTTCCTAAATTTGAAAAAGTTATAATTATACAACTTTTTTTAAATAATACTTATTATACACTGTGAAATAGTGAATATACACTATTTAAACAGTGAAATAGGTGATTTCACTATTTCACAGTTGTATGTTTATAACTTTTTAAACTAGTAAATATTTACTAAAAAACAGTAGATTTTACTGAGAAACGATGGATTTTACTGAAAAGTAGTGGATTTTACTGCTAATAAGTGAATATTTACTATTTCTACCAAGTTAACATTTCACCAGTTAAATTAGTTGGTAAAATTATTGTTCGTACCACTCGAAATAATGTGCATAGATTGTAAAATTATATTTATTTGGATCAATATCATTCATTGGATTACTGATGAATATTTAGAATTAAAATTTATACCGACTTGGTGCGAATCAACAACCCTGTAATACACTATTTCGTCAGTAAAAAATGTTGTTCACTTTGGCACATAGTATAATCTCCACTATTATAAATTTAGAGAGTATAAACTATACTACACTGTACTACATTATACTGTGAGGCTACGGTAACATACTTTTTCCCTGATTAAGGAAAATAGGATGAAAAATATACCGAACTGAGATAAAATTTTTCCGTCACAAAAAAATTTCTGTGAAGAGGTAGTAAGAGTTATATTTATAATTTGTTGGTCACAACTTTACCGGTTTTTTTTTCGTAAAAATTTATGTCACTTTTTTTCTCCGTGCAGCTGAAATTGACGTGCAAAAGTACTTACAGAATTTCTTCCCCTTTATCGTTTGTGTATAGCAATTGCTCTGTCATGTGGCAATCCACCATCAATTTCTTAAAACTAATGAAATTATTTGAGAAAAACTGGGATGGACTTATTTAAATGAAAGGTGTTTTACACGTATGCAGATCATGGGTAGCGTAGGGTAATCTCACAATTCAAAGTTCGTAACTTTTTTTTACCATTTTAACGATGACGGACACCACTCATGAAGTGTCATGATTACCAAAAATGTAAGCCCTGCAGAAGGAAAAAAGTTTTACAAAAATCAAGAAATCAACGGTCATGAGTCGCAAGATTTTAATTCTTCAAAAGTTTACGAATTTTTACTAAAAAAGTACCCCTACATGTAAAAAAAAATTGCAAGATATATATTTTGCCTAATGTGCATATAATACCTCGAAAACTTTGAAATTATACGTATTGTGATGCAATTAAAACAGTGAAGCATAATAATTAAAAGTATGGATTCCTAATGTATCTTATAGAAGTTTTTTATATAAAATTAATTACCAAATAGAAAATCAAAACCCCGATCTCGACAAAAATGAAGATAACACGGAAAGTGCTGTGACCAACTGTGAAGTTGTTTTGGGAATCTATTTTACGCTCATGGTGAATAAAGAATAACAAGGGAGAAAAATCTTCTTAGAACAGAAAATAATGAAAAGATGGCTCCAAACCTGTGTGTATAACAAGCTCGTTAAGAATTTTGTGCGATTATACGTGCGAAAGTGCACTTGATTTCGGCATAAGTATTACCAAAAAAAACTTTAGTTAACTTTCCTGTCGGTACATGGAGAAAAGTAATTGAAACCGACAGTTATACATGCTTCAGGTGATTCCTTGGTTACTGACGGTCAAAGCGGTGGTGCCTTTCATATAATTGTAGTAATGCACCACCAAATAGATTCATCAGATAAACGTCAACTCATAATTGGTCTTTATATCCGATGATTTTCTACAATTGATGACAAATTTTCTTTATGAAACATTTTTATAAATTTACGTATAAATTGAAGACTTTTAGCATATATTTATATAACAAATCAGGTTGTATCAAGGTGTTAACGGTCCAAGTGAAATTTTGTTGTATTTTGTAAATACAAAATATAATTTCTGTAAAGTAAATAAGTTGGAAAAAACTGATAAGCGTTTTAATGTTTTCAATAAAAATATATTTTCGCAGCGAAGGTTTGATAAACGAGCGAGTGAATACCTATAAAATATAGAGACACGAAGAGTGGTGAGAACACGGTTACTCTCGTTTTGTCGTAAAATCAAGTGTGAAATCAGAAGAACAGTACATTGAGAAAACAACATTTCAACGCTGAGGTCACGCTGAAACAGTAAATTCCCCCTGGGACAATCGAACCTTTCGTTACGAGGTGTATATAAATATATATATATATATATATATATATATATATATATATATATATATATATATATACATGTATACACATCTCTCTGTGGGTGATCTGCTGACATGCAGCCGGCCCAAAATTTAGAAATCAGCTTAGTATATAGGGGCTGTGCAGCAAAGACCCCTCAGCTGTGTGTGAGCACACTGTTAATGATGGTGCTATACTATATGTATTTATGTTTTTCAGTAGTGCCACGGGCTCGATGCGTGACGCGCGATGCGGCGGGCCCGCCTGCTGTTGGTGTCTTCCTATAATGTATGTATTACTTACTGGCCTATGCTGTTCGTTTATTAATCGGTATTCCGATTTTCTCTTTCTCCTTCCTGGATAAGCCAATAGCCTGGAGCCTTGAGATTTTAGCAGAATTTTCTCATGTTATTGTGAAGGAACAAATCTTTGATGCGAAACTTTTGATGCGCCGTTCTAGAGATGGGAGTGAGCTGGCAAAAAGAGACAGAATCAAAACGACCGAAATGTCCCCCCCCCACCGCTCAGTTACTGTAGTAGCGAAATGTGTAGGAGTAAGTGAAGATATTGTTGCGGTTGCTCCAGTTATTGTGAAACTCTTAAATAATTCCCATATACATACTTTAATTGAAGTGATAAGTTATAGTGAATAAACACTTGAAATCATTAGATTAAGTTATAAAGCATCTTATTAACCAGATTTCAGTTCCAAAAAACTGTTCAAAACTTGGAATTTTCACAACAAGGTATCTCGTCTGCAATAAATAGTACACACGTGGAGCGGCTTTGGCTCAGTGATAAACGTGCTTGTACTGATACAATGCTGTTATAGGGGTCATGGGTTTGATTCCCAGTGAATGCTGATTGCTTCAAATACTGTTTTTACCGCAAAAATTTTCTATGAAACCACAGCTCTTTCAAGATGGGTTTTTTGGTGGAATTTTCTTTCAGAGTAATTCCAAGGTTTCTCCTTTGCCCCACAGGTCTTCGGGCCTGGGTGAATGCGAAACAGTGTTAAGGCTATAAGTAGAGATTAGCGAATCCGCAGGGATCGCCAGCCTTACCGGCGAGGAGTGGTCCCTGAAACATGGGGCTACTCCGGGGATGCTAATTAGCCTGGATTCGATGCTTTGGCAGAGAGCGCTGGCTTAACTGATGAGGAGTGAATATTCTGAAATACGAAGTCCTCTCTGGGAAAAGGCTACACAGTGGCGAGTGGACCGATGCTTCATTGATGCAGAGAGTGTCAGCTTAACCGGCAAGGTGTTTCACCGGAGATACTTACACTGTGCCCATGGATTAGGTATGGTATCAGTAAAAGGGTTGGAAATGGGTGCGGCAATACACCCCCTCACACAGGTGGTGAGTGGGTGGCCCTGGCGGCTAGGCTAGTAGGCTGTCACGGTAACCCAATTGAAAAAAAAAAAAAAAAAAAAAAACAACAACTAGTGCACACAACCTTTTTCACTAGGATGATTTTTATTGCGAATACCCTATTAATTTAGTATTGAAATTGACTGCAATAATATGTACAGGCCTGCAATAATACTGACATTGGTACTACTGTAGTATTTGGAGTTGGTCGTATGAACTCACAGTCCAGGTCCAGTTTATTGCTTCAAAAAAAATTGGTAACATTCTTTGGCACATTTTGAACAAAAAATCACAGCGTTACGGGTTCTTAACGAAGAAAGGAGCGTTACAAACTCTTATTAATTCGTTGAAAAATCGAGATTGTAACGCACCAAATGACAATTGAACTTCGCCACTGCACTTATAGTACATATATACTTACAAATCAACTTTATTTTAATCCACCATCTCCCGAGTCGATAACTAAACGCTTCGAAAAGATGCATAACGTTCCTTAGCTTTACGGGTTATTTTGGGGAGATCGAATTTATAAATTTACAAGCCTGTAAAACTGGCGTGGGATTGAAAAATTCATTTGCTTGCATTTGTGAGAATATTTTCCATTAAAACGTTAAATTTGGCAGATTTTGATCCTGCAACTTAAACAACATTTAAGTATTTTTTTTTTTGGTTTTTAAAAATGCGTGAAAATGTTGATTATGTTCATGACATTGAAATTTTATGTCATAAAAAAAAATTTAAAAATTCGAATTTTGCTTTTAGGTGTCGTAAAACTGTAAAATTTCCGCGTAAATATCCGAGGAGGACACGAGCCTATAACGCTTATTTAATCCCTTTTTTGAATCTCATACTAAAGGAATAGTTTGTAATTATCTGAATTATGCTGTGTCTTCAGAAAACATCCCTGGATTATTTTAAAAAGTTCCTAAATTAATTTCTCCTTACACGACGTTGTAATCAACTGGGACATGAAATAGGGAAGAGTAGGGCATGAGTGACATCCTAACTTTGTTAGGCAATTTATGGAACAGTGTTTAAAAAGTTAAATATTAAAAAATATGGTTATTTAGCTCAGCAACAAACTGAAACATTACAAAAAATTGAAAGTTCTTAACTCGTTTTATTTATTTATTTTAGACTGTTTAAAAAAAAGTCATAAAATGTACCATTCCATCGCCTCACCGTAGGACACAGACAAGCCCTAGGGTAGGACACTTGCAGCCCGAGTCTCGTGAGGTAGATATCCGTACACTGTACCAATACTTATAAATTTCTTAACTTTCCTATATTTTTCAGTGAGTAATCAGGTTTCTTTTGAATATTTATGAATATAATAAAGCACTCATCTTAAAATACGTACATACGTAAAAGAATAAAAAATAATTAAAAACTCTATTAAAAATTTTTAATTTTCGATGAAGTTGTTAAAACATATAAAATTAGTAATAGTACAAGCATGTTTTAATCTATGCTGCATTTTTATCACAAGTATTTATCAATTTTTACTTGCCTATACAGATTCACATGGAACTTTGGTTGCTTGAACTTGAATTAAAAATACAAGTATTTAAATTAAAACAGCTTTTTTAACTCGCACTAGAATTTTTTAAGTATATTGATAATTTAGAATTTTTTTTTTTTAATAGACACGTAGTAAATTATTCACTTTCTTTCATTTCAAGAGAAGTTGCTCTGAAAACACATTATATACTTTCAAATGAAATTGGACAATCAGCCATTCGCTGTGCGGATGTAGTTGAGGGGGGGGGGGTGATAAGAAAATCGACCGAGACGTGCATCGCGGCTAATAGGTGCGTTATGTGTGGTCAAAAGGATCTGTTGTTTACTGATGAAAGTTAAGGTTTTACTCATTAATTACCGTATAAATCAGCAGTATGAAACGCTGCATTGTGAAAACGTGTAAAAATAAAAGTTCTTAAAAGAATGTTCAATTTTACACCTTTCCCGTAATATGTCATAAAGCAAAACAAATAAAGAAATAGACTGCTTTTGTCAGAAAAGTAAAGTATGTATATAACCTAAACAGTGTTTACATCATAGTATCTTCTGTTTTATTTTACATTTGTTATCAATTCAACGTTAGCTCCAAATAAATCATATTACATCTGTTCACAACATTTTATAAGCAACGTTAAAGGTGAAGAAGAAACGAGTCCAAACTATGCACCAACCACTGTTTCTCATGAACAAAAAATTGGAAACACTACAGTTGATCGCCAAGCAATGGCCAGGTATTGATTTATATTAACAGTAAAACTCCGAGCCTATATATTTTTGTAATTGTTTTAAATTATTGATTGTAAAAATAAACGATTTTTGAAGAAAAGATTTATGGTAAAAAACAGTGCAGTTACTAACGTGCAGAAAAAATCATCTACTAATTCTACATATTTTTTTTAATCTGCTGACTATGGTACAAACGAGGGTACAGAGATGATTGATAATCCTATGATTACTTATCTCAAGTGTGATTACGAATGTCAGTAGAAATGTTCAGTGAAAATCGTTCCCATCCACAGAACACTTTTACTTGCAACCGTTTTATTAATTATACAATTTGTCATGCTGAAGTTCAAACAAATTTATCACTGGGCTCAAAAATTGTAGTATACAGCCAAAAACATATGAAAAGTGTCTTGTGGATCGTTTCTCCCTCAAAGTGAAGATAACATTTTTTTTTTATGTGAACAAACATCTCATGTACTATGATTTTAATAAATTCATTTTTTACAAAATAAAAAAAATCGTTTAATTTTTTTTATAATCAAAATTTATTTGAAAAATCAGCTCCAGTAAAAGATAATTTTGGTTTAAGGCTTTGGTTCAAGTTACTTACATTCAAATTATATTTGTTCTCCCTCTTGTAGTACTCATCAAGGAAATATTTACAATAAAACTCTTCGCATAACAAAACTACTTTTTTCAAAAAAGATTCATCGCGTAGCACCTCGATCATAACACTACCGCAAGGAGAATATATGAAGAGATCACATTCGGTCACCCCGCATACGTACATCCGGACTTGACACTGAGTGTAGTACATGTGGCTTTCTTTTAATTAAACATTGTTATAGCCATCAAAATACAAATAAGAAACATTGCAAGTATTATTAGAGTGATTATTAATAGGAACTTTTTGGCAAGAGCTAGGACATTTAATTTCTAGAAGCTTTGTTACACATCCATCTTCGACGACAAGACCATCTGGTGTGGCACAGAGCCACGGGTGTTGTCTACTAATGACAACCCCAACTTTGCTTAACATCGCAGCTTTTTGTTTTTTTGTATTCAGTCTTGGCAATTTTTTATGCTGAATTTCATATGTAGTCGACGAAGACGTAAATTTTTTAGGAAAAAGCATATCAGTCACAAGTGACTGAGCAGTCTTTTTAATCCTTGATTTTATGCAGTGGACATATTTGCTTGCCGATATTCGACATTTTCTTGCCTAAAACCACTCTGTGCACTGAGGTAGTGAAATTGTTTTACAACACAATTTTATAATGTCTTTCCTTGACATGCAAATGTTATTGTTGTAAAAATTGTTTAAATCATTGCATATAGATAGATATTGCGTGTAAATTTCATGCTCATCACTCATACAGTGCAAACTTAACAAACAGGCCTCACATTCATTAAACATTTGAGTCAGTTTTACTTCTTTGGCTGCATTTTGTTCCATTATTCTCGCCAATTTTTCATCTTTATCTTTTTCAGCCTCCATTAAGATGTTTTTCAGAGTAGACTCTTGCATTAACTGAGATGCACTGATTGCAGGTGGTGATCCTGTATGTTGGACAGCTGGAGGGAACATTTCATGAAAATTTTTTCCTTTGGCGTACTTGTTCTTTGCCAACCAGCTTACACTGGGCTTCCCTCACTGCTGCTCATGATTTGTTTTTGTCAGGCTCTCTTCGTTATTAATAAAATATACTAGGGCTGCAATGTGTTGGCACCTTCCACTTTTATTGTACACACAATCACATCTGGTACTGTGTACGTGTCTTGTGGGATCAAGCTGTAAATATACTGCTTTATTTAGTTACAGAAACTCATGAAAGTTAATGAAAATTTCACTATCTTACCTGTAACTATACGTTGTATGGCAGAGAACTAATAAAAGTTTGACGAAATACATTATCCCGTTTCTACGTATCTCCTCAACATTACAAACATGATGAGATTCAACCAGACTCCTTCCCTTATTTTCAGTCTGAGGTTGAAATATTATGCTGTGAGTGATTTTTTCGAACCCGGTACTGATGATAATGTTCATGTAGTTTCTCATACTAGACACGCTCTGAAAAATCATACATACATCATTGCAAAACATGCATTGTGTATTCGTCATATCATTATTGACATTTTCTATTTTTAACTTTTTTTTTCATTACGTTATTTATAGCCAGCACAGTGTTTATATTTACCTTACTATACTTATATGCATCAAAAAAGCGTTTCTTATATTTCCCTTGGATAGTTGGATCTCACATTAACAAACAATGAACTACATTTTTATATGATTTTTTGTAATATTATCAATGTAAATAAATGACCGTATGTCAAAAAAAGCCCACCCCTAACGCTGACTTTGTCCACAGTTAGAGGCGCCACTTGTCACCCATATAGCGAATACTTATGTTGTTCATTGTCACAATCATCTCTAAAATCACATACAACCTCATTTATTACAGATATTAAAAAATAGGATTTATCTAAAAGTAAACAAACATAAGCTAACGACTACTCGACCAACACTTAACCTATGCGCGATGTATTTTTTGTCATTTTATTATAACTTCTCTTCTAGGCGTTACTTTACGCTTTTTAAAAAACAAATATTATTGTAAAGACTCAAAATATATAAACTTAAAACGTTGAGAAAGTGGTTTGTTTGGTTCTTTTTACTCCTAACAATATGGCTGACGGGCAGAAAAGTGCTCTAGTGGGACAAAAGTTTTTGTGAAAATGCTGTACCTATACCAATACCAACAACGAGTGCTAATTGGCTCAGATCGCTCATGCTCCAGGTAACGAAAATCCTCTTGTACAAGCAATGAGTATAGTATTGAATAAACCGAGGAACATACCTGAATGGGGAAAAATCCGAGTAAACGGACAGGTGCTCACGAGGGTACCTAATAAAATTCAACTACTCTGTTCGTTCCTGAGAAGGCAAATGACCTTAAGCGAAAACCCGTTAGAAGAGTACGCATGATACCACATCAACAGGGAGAGATGCGGCTGATTCCCCCCCCCCCCTCTCTCATGTACGCAAGTCGGTTTGTTGATTTAGGACCAAAGCGCGGTCCCAAGACGTTAATAGTGCTCGCCTCGCTTCAAAGTCAAATATCGTGCGGGCGCGTTTGTATTGACGATTTTCTCTTGTCTCCCGCTTATAGATTAAGACCAGGACATACCCTGCCCCTTCGGTCCTCCGTCTGACCCGTGCTCCCCGTGCATCAGCGCGCACACGCACACCTCTTGGTTCTGTCATTTTACAATGGACCTTGCTGCAGCCTCTTTTCTTTTTATATCTGCCGCTTTGGTTGAGTGTATATCTTATAGACATCAAGCAACACGATACTTATGTGCATATTTTTATACGCCTGACACGTCCAATGCTCTAAGTATATGGGTGGCTTGGCTGGTGACAACATTTACGAGGCGACAGCTCTCAGAATGATGCTCCAATGTAAAATGTTGTCAACTAACTCTTACCGTGTCCAACTAATTACAAATATTGTGAATTAAGATTTTCGGAAAGTCGAGAGCTAACTTTACTTAAAAGTAGTATTAGTCTACGGGGAATGGTCGTAGGACTAGTAGTAATGATAGCAAGAGAAAGTTTCATGCGATTGTGGAAATTCACAGAACATTAATGTACCTTAATTTTTTTAAAACACATCTTTGATTTGTTTGAAGTAATTGTTGAAAAAAAATTTCCTATTCGGCTTACTTGCCAAGGCAGAAAGTATACGTTACATTTGCAAATTGAGGTAATTATAGCGGCACAGTCAACCACAAAAGTTAGTCATAGTTGAATATTTTTTTCAAAGTATTATTATCCTTGATACATCGTACGAAAAATATTACGTTCTATCATGAAAGAACATGAAGTATAAGTCACAATATCTCTCCAACAGAGTGGCTGAGCAAATTCAATTTTTAATACGTCATGTTTTGTTTATTATTTTTAGTTGCAAACTAGTTTCTTAAGCAGTTGTGTTGAAAATTTTTGAGAACATGAAAAAGAAAGAATGGGATTTTTTCATAAACATGTTGATATTTTTTTCCGTTAAAACCCTCTGAATTGAAAGCACGCACAATAAGATATTATTGTATTAAAAAGAAGGCACACGTTGATTTATATGTACACAGCCATTAAATCACGAAAGTATTTGACTGACGATGCTATTAGCAATAAAATTTAAGTAAAAACTATTTTGCACTTTAATAGAATAGTATCCAGTTACTGGTACATTATTGGTATTCTAGTTGAATTTCACCAGCGTGAAAAAATAATTTTCAAGTCTACAATTTAAAAAGTTGGATACCCGCATTTCTTTAACTAAATGACTTGGAAAAAGTGAAGCTGAATCTGGCAGCCAACCTATTGCAGCGATACCGTCAAAAATAAAATTCTACTTTGGATGCATTTAAAACTATTACGGGTACTTCTTTATTTTACTAAATTAGGTAGACACCTTGTCTAATTTTATGGATAGCCATAGTACAATTTGATACTACAAGGTATCACTACTACTATTAATTTGATTGCTAGTTTTAGTTTCATTCAAAAGAAAAGTCTTGATTGAATAATAATTTTCATGGGTCCTCCACAGGATTAGCATGCAGTAGTCACTTCTCTTGTCAAGCGGTATAACGTCTCATTTAAATCGGATCTGACTCGTATGAGATTATGCCTGAGTGTAAGGATGATGTTTATTTTAAAAATATGTCTGTCAACTCACTTCACAGAAAACAGTACACAGATACTATTGAAAACTAAAAAAGTACGATACTTTCATTACGTCGACAAATCCCATGATACAGTTACCACGAGAACCTCTTTAAATACAGTTCCTCTTTTTTGGAGAACATTTCAGAGCCCGGGCCGACCAATAAACTTTAGATTTCTCATTGAAACCATTTTTTCCCTGAAATATTTGAGCATCAAAAGAAGAATCCGAGAAAATGTGAGAAAAAGGTCGCGCTCTCGTTATTGACTTTTCAGAGTCTCGCTTAGCACTCACGCGAGGAAACGAAGAGTAGTTGAGCGAACGAACGTGTATACTATAGGTCATTGGCTTTCACTGACAAAGGACTGTGTCCATCGTATAAGTATAATATACTTACATACCATTGCGGCAGCGACGAAGGCTCCGCGTACCTGAAAGCCTGATGCCCGATCGACGACTCGGTAAGTACTCGACCCGTCTCATTGCTGCTGCTGATGTGTTTGGTTACATACCCGCTTTTTCGACCCTGCTATCTGGAATGTATCCAAATTAACTTTGCACTCTACGAACACTCCTCCTTCCCTCCTCTCAACCACACAAATTTTTCTTATGTTATTCGTTTGCTCAAGCTAGGGGAGAAAAAGGTTCTTGTAATGGAGTATTACTCTTAAAATATTATGATCCACTGTTTGCAGTCCATTCGTACAAAAATAATTGTTTTTCGAAGATTAGTTTATTATAGACAGAGTAATAATTTTTTTTAAATTGTAATTATTATTATTTTTATTATTTTTTTTATTTAATAACTGTTATTATTTTTCTAGTGGAATTATTATTATTGTTACGATGTATATGGAATGGACTGCAACAACATACCTATTCTTATGAGAAATAAGCAACAAATACTCTTTTTTATTTAATGCAAATTCTAGCTATTGAATGGAATCATTTTATTGTGAATAATTAACCTAAGTCGAAATATAATCTTTGTGTACGAGCATGTATCAATTGTATTTAATGTAGTTTATTTAATGTATTTATTTTGTGTATTCAAGTGTGAAGAAAGGTTGTTTCAACATTACTGAACTCGCGCAACAATTCCAGAACCGAGTAACGAGACACGCATGTCTTATTAACTGCTTGATCCTGACAAATACCAGCCGAGTACCGCTAACGTACATTGATCCGTGGAATATTTGAATGCTGTTGTCAAGTGATTTCGCACGTTACTGTTACGTTTCGTCTCTTTTTTTTAATTTAGTTATGGATAATAAGTGAATTGGCATACATAAATTGACTTATGCAACAATATTTCAAAACTTGGAAGATAGAAAAAAAATTAACCCTTAATCAATCATCCCGTAATACAAAAGTTTACGTTCTCATTGGTCGTGACGTTAAGGAATGAACACTTCGATCTTCTTATTTATTGGTACACAGGAAAGCTGCTCTGCTAAAATATACTAATTTTCAAGTTTTCGAAAAAAAATTTAACTAAAAAAATATTTTGTTAAATAAATTGTTTATTAGTTTAATTTATAATAAAACCAAATGAACCAATATTCAGTAAATAAATATTTACATACATAATAAGTTACGAACTACAAGATAACATGCAGCAATCAAATTGTGTAGCACCAATATCACAACCAAAAAAATATTTTCGAACTTTTGAATTGTGCATGGATAAAAGTTTTTCATCCACTTGATCCAACGTCTTGTATCATTTTCGAAGATACAAACTGTGCATTTTTAAAAACAAATGTTAGTATGAATAATCAAATGCGCAGAAAAAAAATCCACGCCATAACTAAGAGCTGTACGAGCTTTTCAAAGATTGAAATTGAGTATGGATCATTCTACCAAAAACGATTTATTTTTTGTCCCAGTCAATTATAACGTCGTGCAAGGAGATCTGAAAACTTTTTTTTAAATAATCAAGGGATTTGTACAACAATTACCATGACTGTATATACGGCCAAATAAGAGTAAAGTAATGGCAAATAAATAATCGTTTGCTCAGATTATATGCATCAAAGAGTCTGTGAAAACGTGTGAGTGCATTAGTCTCTTACACATTTTGATTTGTTTTAGCATGAACGATTGCAATACTGTTTTTCTATTCATTTTAGCTTTTTTAGTTGCACATTTGCACGATACACAGATATAAAAGCAAACAACAGTATCAATGAATACTATAGTTACTATGCAGATGACGCTGCGCAAAATTCCGAAAATCAAGGGACCTCCTGTTGACATGGAGCGAAAAGTTCTGCGACGGAAACTTCATGATCCAATCAGCGTAAAGCTTTATAAAGATCTATCGGAAGAGCTTTGCTCTGATTGGTTTGTGAAGTTTCCGATGTGAAGTTCGATTGTTAAGCGAAAGTTTTGTTAAATATTTTTCCGAAACATTTTTTCAACTATAACTTAAGATAGGAAAAAAAGAAAAAACTTTTAATAAGTTCGATTGGCAAAGCTTGACAAACTTTGGTCAAACGTAAGCTTTGACAAAGTTTAGCCAAATTTAGAAATTTTTCGCGAAATTGTTATTAGTACTACCATCATCGCCGCACGTGTTACAATAGTCGAACTAGAATTTTTATTAGCACTGATACCGTACACTCGATAACTATAAGTCATTACTTTTGCGAGGCGGGTATACAGCAGCATTTTTCGTATTGATAAGAATTAGTTCATCAGGGTTCGACTCTCTACCTACACCTGATTCTCACCTACGTTTTGTCATTTAACTCAGCATACAGGCGACGTCAGAGACGCTCCTGCTAACTTCCACAGCATAATATCAAAATGCACCGACTTAAGAAATGAAATTCTAAGATCACATAAACTCGTTATTGTTCTCAAGAAATCGCCAATGAATTACAAACTTCAAGAAGATAAATATTACGAGCTCGACAGACGTAGGTTAGCATTATTTTATGGCATTTCGATGACGGACTTTGTAATGATATAATAATAAAAAGGAAAATCTTAAAATTTGTACATCTATATAATTACATACCTATACTAGAATATTTATGACGCTGTGAAACAATATATGTTTGTATGCATTTACAATAATCGTCTAACCAGCAACAATTTAAGCGCTGTGGAATGTAATCCTATCCATCCTATTGTCGATGCTCGTATACGCTGTCGTTCAACAAGTGCATGCACGGACGTAAAGTTGAAAGTTCTTTGAATACTTTTGTTTAATGTATATAGGTATGTAATATTACATATACATTTCAAGCATGTTAATGATTCTCTGCACTGCTCCAGAATTCTATATTGTCCCGACTGTGTAGACGAGGCACGACTACTGTGTCTGCAGTATCCACACGACAAACTCGCTTCCTAAACTTTTACAGTACTTCGAAACATTAAAAATACTTAATCAGATATTTTTCCAATATGGTGGAAACTGAGGTGTGTCAGGTAGAACCAACAAGTGAGCTCACCAATTGCCTACATTACGGGTCTGCCATTATGAATATGCGAGTATCTTAAAAATTGATTGCAAAAAAAGCACATTTCGTTTTAAACGCCGCGCTTGAGGAAATCATGCATGCGAAAAGTGGGTAAGGCCTCCAGCGGCGGCTACTCGAGCCGCCGATTCCAGTGACCGGAGAGCAAAAGCCGTTTTTTGCAACCAATTTTTAAGATACTTTTAATTGGTAAAAATGAATGGCGTTTTAAGTAGTTTGTAAAGTAAATATAGGCGAAGCGAAATGCGTTTGAAAAATATACCTATATTGGCTAACAACTTTTTTATGACCATTTTTCGAGAGGACCTTTTTTCGGTTTTCGCTGTGGTTTGCAAAAATTCAAAAAGTTTAGAACCGATTAAGCTGAAATTTTGTGTGTATAATAAGAGCTATGGTATCTGTCTTGTGTTAAATATTGTACAGAATGCGAGTTATTGAATTTCGAAAAAATGGCTGAAAATGGCTGTTTTTTGCGATTTGCGAAAAAACAGCTGAACCGATCTGAATCTAACATGGCTTATTTTGTTTGTCTGCAAATTACACATCTTTTTGACGTACTGCAGATACTTTTTTATGTACGACCCTTCGGTTTTCTTCTAGACGCAAAAAACATATTTTGGCCATTTTTGACATTTTTGGGGGCTTTTGTTGATATTTCTACTTGTTAAATTCTGTTTTAATTTGTTGTGATACATTGAAACTACTTCCATTTTTTTTTTTTTTTTTTGAGCTAGTCAGAATTTTCTGAGCCGAAAAACTAATTCCACCATACTATAAGTTTATTCACCTTTGGGGCAAATCTTATAAGATAACAATAAACGTTTGAATCACACTGACCGGTACCTATATATAAGGCATGCAAGCATTGCATAAGTTTAGATCCTTTTCGTTCGTCCACTGTCGACATGAGTATTTTTTCACAATACTTATACTACATCAACCTTTTGATAATTATTATTCCTTATGTATAAGTATTTTGTATAGATATATATTTTTATATATTAATAATTTCTATGATTATTTTTGATGCGCTGTTTAGTTGGTAAGAAATAATCTACAAATTTCAATAAATTTGTGTCTACATATTTATTTGGTCCCCAAGTGATTGTTTATCAATCCTTACATCGTATAATAACTGTAGTTCAGACGAAGAAAAACAAAAATAGTAAGGAAAAATCAGTGGCCAGTGGGTGCATGAGTACCCAAGTAAGAAGTTATTGGGGTCTATGACAGACAATATATGAATAGAAATACCTTCTATGAAACGATATTTTAAATAACCTTCTGCCATGTATTAAAGGTGATGCAATTATCCTTGGAATTAGGATATTTTACAAGTAGGTGAGGTGTCAATAAGTATTTAATATTATTAAAATAGTATATTGCGTATGTAAGAAAAATACCAAGTATATCCATGGCACGACATGCTGCCATGTAGGCTGGTCACTACAAGACTACTCGCTTTTATTTAACCCCCCTATTATTTTACTACAATATTTCCTAACACCCATTACATCTCTAACTTTACGCTCACATCTGTCACATACGCTTATACACTTATTCCTAGTCCATATACAGTACCCAAAATATAATTATTGTATATGAAAAAGGTTAAGAAAAATCATCCTGCAGTAGTACCACTTTCTTTAATAGAATAGTATTACATATGCCAATGAATGGCCCTTCAGGACGTTCATCACACATAGATTTTCTTGATAGATATCATTAAAACATCTGACGTATATTCGTTGTAGCATAAAAAATACCCACAACAATTGTAAACCTGTCAACTGTACCGTTTTTATATCTTTGATTTGAAAGCATCTTAGATTAACATGTCATTTTATGGAAGAATCGCATAAAATTGCATGTATAAGGAAGTGATATGTAGAAATTTCATAATTTTTTTGTATGATAAATAATCATGAGATAAACCTATAAAATTTTCAAATGGAACAATAAGTTATTTTCTCTACATCCATGATAGCAAAGTTGTTGTTCGAGAACTCCTGAGTCAAGCATAAGAGAGCCAAGTCTACTATAGCACTCCCTAAAATATGCCATACGTAGTTGAGATTCTGGGAGAGAGACTAAGTATATTCCTAGGGACTTGAGGCTACCATAGGTAATACTAGATTTATCTTGAGCACCCCTAGTATACCATGCTACTGTGAATGAAGCCTTGGCGTTGCTGCATATTAATTTAAGCTTCTGTCATCTCTCTGCACCGTCACCCCGCTAACTGTGATGAACGTCCTCAAGTAAAAAAAATCACCTTAGTTACGAATGAAAAAAAATTTAAACTGCTAGAAATGTTTTTTTTTAATTTTGAAAAAAAGTGGAAAAATTGTATAAATAATTATCTATTTAAAATTAACAAATTAATAAAAATTAAATAATTATTTTTGAATATACAGAAAAGCAACTTCTTAAAAATGTTGTTTCCTATGTTTTGGAAAAATTATTTGATTGTATTTAAAAAAAAGAATTATTTAAATAAATAATTTATTGATTGATATAATTTTTTTTTTTAAGAGAATCAGTTGTAGAATAAAGAATTAAAATTCAATACAAATAAAAATTTATTACAACAGAGGGGTGTGGCAAAGGGAATGGAGTGTGGCAGGGCAAAGGAGAGATAAAATGCAAAATTCACTTCCGTTACACACTTCCTCGAGGTCTCCAATCTGGAATCATTGGTTCATCCTGTAGCGCAGAACGCACCTATAGAAGTATAACTTTAATTAATTAATAAATAAACGTGAGAAAATTTTCAAAAATCTTAAAAACGTAGAAATATCCCACCTAAGGAGCTTTGAATATTATTGTGAGGTATAAAAATACTTATGAAAGGCTAGAAATAAAAAGAGTATGAAGGAAAGCAATATCGCATTTAAAGAGTGGAATACTTATTTACGTAACAAGTTCGAAAAAAACTATGTTACAGGAAAATACAGATTACCACGAGTGCGGGAATCGTTCCATACGAGTTGCATACAAAATTTTTCGTAATAGTGTGTGAAAATATTTATTTTCCACTCAATTTTATGGAAATAATTTTTCAGACAATTTATAGAAGAGTACAATAAAAGAGAAGTGGATTAAAAGTTAATAAAGGCACATTAGAAGAGAATATAGAAATAGAGGAAATAGGTATCCTACTTAGGAGTACGATACAGTCAAAACTGAGAAGCTTCAGTTAAGGGTGAAATTTCTAATAAAATTTGAAAATACTGTAGTAGTTTACTACTTGATAAGCTGATTAATACGAGTAGTTTGCAGAGCTTATGGTATTCCTCAGAATGGGAGAATATCAGTGATGGTTCCATTTTACATGATGAGTCATACAAATGTTACAGGAAGCCATAAAGAAATTTTATTTTTTCCAATGCCACCTAAGATTGATGGGAAAACATTAAGAAACGAGATTTCAACAAAGGTAGAAATATGGTCAGAAAAAAAGGTTTATGAAAAAGAAGAGTTAAAAAAGTTTAATTCTTTAAATATTTTGTGTTTACATTTAACGATTAACCCACTACATGAATTGCTTATAAAAACTAAAAAATGAAGGCACCATTGCAGCTAAAAGAACATGATAATTTAAGGCTAAGGAGACAAATACGGAAAATTAAATCAGATTCTTACAGCTGGATCTTGGAACTGGCCCAGGAAGACGATTATTTTAAAATTGTGTAATTTTGAAAAAAAATTAAGCAAAGAACTTAATGGCTGTCATATTGTACAAGTTCACTGCTGTTTCAAAATACTCCTAAAATTGTAGGCAGTCTCTCACGAAACAACCCTGCTTTATTTGAATTACGCTATCTGAAAAAACTGCATAGATTTACTTATGCAATGCCTAGCTACTGCTATTCCGATAAATCCGACACGTACGCGCACATTTCTCTGTAGCAATTTTTCGCTAGTATAATTTTCCTTTAATTCCACAAAGTTCAGCCAAAAGATCTCGTCACTCTGACTTTTCCCAATCGTGCGAGTAGCTCCTTCCCTTATCTTTTGCTTTTCCGTCTTCTTAGGTATTAGCGTAGAAAATTTCTTGGTGCACGTGCCCTTAAAAGCTGAGCTGTCAAGGACTTACAGGAGCGGGGTGGAGAAAGTTGAAGCGGTGAGAGGGGACACGCTCAGCGGGGAACACAATGGATGGATTAGAATTACCCCATAACGTCACCCTCCTAATTTAGAAATTTGATATAATGAAGCTGTCTGTTTCACTATTTAAGTAGTGGATATTCACTATTTTTCAGTGTATTTGCACTATTTTAAAGTTATTCACTTTTAACTTTTAACGTTAGAAAGCACCCTTTTTTTTCAATTGTCCGGAATACAGGTTTATTATTGACTTTGTGATGTAGCCAATATAGACACTCGTTTTTAAAAATTTTGTTTCTTTAATGCATTCAGAGCTCTCCGTTTCATTTAAAAGCCTCGCAATGGCCACCACCTGCTCTGCTATATTTGTTGATGTATTTTGTAGTAAGTATACATTCTCACCATGTACTCGCGAGTACATTTTTTTTCCTTTACCCACATCGGTATCGAATTGACGCTTTTGGTCTCAATTATTCATATAAATTATTTGACAAATTGCACTGGATTAAGATTTTCAAGAAATTCTAATGGTTCGTACCTCTGCAATTTGAAACCTAGCGGAACCATAAGGCCGAGTATAAGACTTCCGATCGTCGAAATTCGTTCTACATCATTTTTCAAGCGCCATGCTTCGCGTATTATTCCTAAAATCTATTTTCAGGCTTTAGCAGTTATATGTTTTAATAAAAATTGATGTACGAAAGCTCGAGAAAAACGTGGTTTTAAAATTTTTGAAATAGTCCATGGTTGCCATATTCGTCAAGAGCAGAGCAGTATACTAGGGTGCTGTGAAGAAAAGAAAAGTGGCGTGATTTTACAACTAGGGAGATTGCAGGTCCTCTTTCGTTGAGTATAGGGCTAAAGGAAAACTCAAAGAAGCATAAGGTCAGCACATGCTAGGGATCATCACGATGATAGAAACTCTGAGAGCCCCTTACTCCGAAAGTGCTTAGCTATATTGTTTTTTTTTTTTTTTTTTTTTTTTCTTTTTCTTTCATTTCTTGCTATTCCTTTTTTTTGCATTCGTAGTGTTTCTCAAACTACGGATTGAAAAAATACATCTTAATATTAGCAAGATTGTAACGAGAAATTTTTTTGTACGTATTTTTTTAATAAATATAATTTAGCATTCTAATCTGAGCCGTAATCATTTTTTCGATTATCCTAATATCATTGAACATTGGAAAGATATAAGATACGTTTTAAGAGTATATGGGGAATCCTACAAATAATCATCCTTTTATTATTTCCAATTTTTAAATAAAAATTATTTTTTGGTTCACACCCTTGGAATGAAGCTTTTTTCTTCCCATTTCATGTACTATGAGGCAAAAATCATGAACACGGGTTTCAGTGGAGGTGGCACCGTTTTACCCTTCGCAATTTACATAATATTATCACATCGATACAGACCATCTTATAGTTATAATTTTGACATGATTTTTTCCTATAGTACATGACATTGCAAACAAAATAAGCTTGGTTTCAAGGTTGTAACTAAAAAAATTTTATTTCCAAATTGGGGACAACAATGGAAATTTTTTGTGGATTTCCTCATATACATGTAAAGTAAATCCTAAAAATATTTTCGGTAAACAATAAGAATTTAGGCCTGTCAACACAAACAGTAAAATACTGTAACAAATTTAGTTCTCATGTGTGATCTAAGGAAAAACAAGTGGCTAAATTTATGCAAAACACTATGTCTTGCATGTAAGGCACGACCAATCTACAAGGTGCCAGAGCAAAAAGTGTTATTTAAATAACAAAATGCAATTTTAATATTATTATGTTACCTTTTTCAACTGTGTATTAGTATCAATTCGCTAACTTTGAGTTTACAATAACGAACGCTTTTTTAGCAATTTTAAAACGTTTTTCGATGTAGTCTTTAAAACAATACTAATGGTGAAATTGGTTAACAAAAAAAGTGTATTTTTAGAAGATCTACAATATTCGTATGAAACATTTTGTCAAAAAATGTGAAGTACGAAAATTAGATAGTGTAAAACAATTTTTTGGCTATTTTGAAACGATTTTTGTCGATTCAATCGTTAAGAAGGCACTTTACAAAAAAACTTACTGCACAAAAAGTCTCATTATGATGAGCTCTACAACTTTTGTACGTAACATTTTGTTGTAGAATTGGAATTTATTTTTGTAATAGGTGAAATAGTATATTTTTTTGATGTTGCTGCATATGTTTTGCTTTATAGAGCGTCTACATTGTGATCTAGAGCAAAGTGTATGATGAAAAAAAAATTGTATTTTAACAAGATATACAACTCTGTCTTTGAACACAAATGTGCAAAATGTATGTGAAAAAAAGTTATCACTGAAAAACTATTTTTTTTTGTCTCAAAGCGTTGCACTAAAAATGCTGTCAAAATTTTTCCTTTGATGAAACTTTTCCAAACGTAAACCATCAGCTTAGACATCCAAATCGAAGTTACGCACAAAATTTCAGTCCATTTGGATCGTAACTACTCGGGTTAGTTGAAAAACTTGATAACGTAAGTAGATTCATACTTCCACACATACACTACGTGATTAACTCAGATCACTCTCGTATTAGGTCAATAATTTGTTTTATACTAAAAATACACGATCTACAAGTGGTTACACTTTTTGCTCTGACACAATCATAAGGCACTCTGATACGTCGGTCGTGCCTAAGAAGAAGGCTAGATACTTGCTATATTATTTAGCCATCAGAGATGTCAATGTGTTGGGTTGCAGCCGTATCGGAATTAGGAGAAAAAAGTTGGTTTCAAGTTGGTTTTTAATTGATTTTTTCTGTCTTTGATTAAAGCATATTTTTGGGATTTATTTACGCAAACTTTCTTTGTTTTTGAGCTTTTGTAACATCTTTAATGTAAACTGTTGCTCCTGATTTTAAACATTTTGCAGAGTTGATAATTTTTTCAAAATTATTTGTAACATGTTATTTAGTGCTTAAAGTATAGAAAAACATTTTAATTTTTAACATTAAATGTTTTACAAAAATATAATGTACGTTAACAAGAAATCGACCAAAAAGAAGCACCAAGAACTTTGAAAGTGGCATTATAAAATAAAAAATTAAAATTTCCCATGATTAAGTTTCTAATTCTGCTTGCAATTAAAAAATAATTACTATCAGCAGTTGGTAATTCTTCTTTATTAAAATTTTACATCCAATTTGATGATCTATTTCCTCAAAATTAAGGTGGTTTTTTTATGAAATGATTATGAACAGAATGGCATGAAATCTTGAGGAATAATGAATATTATGACCTACAATTTTGAACCAGTACTTAATTTGCCTCAATAAACAGTATAAACTAATAACCGTTACAAATTGAAGCAGTATAATATATCAACTTGACAGTCATACCTTTGACTCGGGAGTCATAAAAGAACCACCTTAAGGTTGTACTTTTTGAATCATCCACTACGTAGAATGCTGTATTTTTTGGATGTAATAAATAACTTTTAGAAAGTTTTCTAGCACACAGCATTTATTATTATAAAAATAATAACCGTATTGGTAGAGGACATGCATATTATGTATTAGAAAACGCCTAATATATATTAATATTCAACACATAAGTTAATAAAATCATTGATTAATTTTAATTATACTATGCGAATTGTTAATTAATTAGCTTAACTGATGGCTACTAAACACTTGTGGCTCACTGATAAAGTCGCTATTAGCCTGCTTGGTGGCATGCTTGCTGGTGGATCTTGCGAGGCCAGGGTTTAAATCCCAATTCGGACACAAATTTTCATTAATCAACATGATGTTTGTTTCTTATTGGAAATGAAATGTAAAAAACAATATATTTTACCTACTGTTTTATCCTACTGATGCCGCTTCCCGAGTTACTATACGAATGTATGACTAAAAACTACGAGGTGCCTAAATAGTGATTATTAATGTGTATAAAATTTAAATCCAAACACTTCATTTAAAATAAATTATTTGAAGTACAAAAAACATAAATACAAATGTATTTAATCATTTTATTTAATGAATGAAATACAAATAAAGCTTTAATGATTTACTTCAAATATTATTGTATTTAAATTTACACTTGACTCATCCAAAATTTTATTTACATTTCTTATTTAAAATACTGTACTCAAATACAAATATGGTGTTTTTATATACATATTTGTATTGATTATCGTGTGGACGCACATACATAGCATTCTTCATTTTTATCAATAAAACTTTTTGCCCAAAGTGGGGTTTGAACCCTGCCCATCAAGATCTGAAGGCAGATACACTACCTAAGCTATGTTCGCAGAAGACTCCGTTAATTAAGACATCATGTTGTCTCCCTCGCACTTATGATAAATGATCACGTGATCTTAACTGACTTAACTAACGGAGCCTTATGCGAACACAGCCCTACAGAACGATCATGCGGCTTACAAATGTAGTTAATTTACATCGTTGAAGTTAAAACTTACCGCTCAATTAAGGAGGCTCCCTCGTGACGGTTTCCGAGCCAAGACCAGATGAATTGAATAGTTTAAAATGTGCTAAATCCAATGATATTATTGTTTATATCGCTAACCATGCGAAGTTTTTAAATTATTATTAATTTAATGTAGCGGTATTCAACACATATTCTTATGGTGGAGCTCGCACATGCGATGGAAACAACGTAACAACTCGAATAAATCAACAGTTCCCGTAATAAGATCGCACACGTTTTGTAGAAAAAAATCTCCTCTTTCAAATGATGCCTAGCAAAGTTAGTGTTACCCCGGAAAATTTCGAGATATTCTATTGAAAATTGATCAAGTCATTTTATTTCCACAGGTTAGTCTGTGTTCCCTTGTGCCAGTGATGCCAACTAGAGCTGAGTTTGCGAGCAAATTCGAGACCTACGACGTGGGTTGGCATTTCTGCACGAGGGAGCCTCCTTAAATGAGTTACAAAACGTGGCATCACATGTGGACCATTTAGGACTATAGGAATAAACGGAAGAGTCCTCTCTCTCTCTCTCTCTCTCTCTCTCTCTTTGCCATTCGGACGTACGTGTCCTTGGCATTAATAAAACCAGTTGTCAATCAATCTCTCTCATAGTTCCATATTAAGTACGTATTGTATATATTTCCTGTAACCACAGCCTCATATTGAACAATTATATTAGAAAATATCATTAGTGCGAGCTCAAATGAAATGAGACAGGTAAGTTTGAGTCCGAAGATCAAGCTGTTAACAATTATTTAAAAATAGATAAATTAGCAGAAATAAAAGTGAAATTTTGTATGTCAAGCATTTTTTCTTTATATTCGACTTTTTTCAAGATAAAAAGTTTTCCATGCGCTTTGATTTTCTTATTTATGCAGGTATAAACAATACAATAAAAGTCCACTGATTATACCTAGTAGGTTGGTATCATAAAAAATGTGAATGTTCATGTTCAATATTTTGTAAAATTCTGTGAACAAAAGGTTTAATGGCTCCATGCAAGCCTTTATTGGTAAATTTTGTATTTTTGGTCAAAGAACATTTTTTATTTACCAGGAGTGATAGTAAAAAAGTTTTAAGTGTTGCGTTGTTTCAAATAAAGACGAAAATGGAGAAAAAGCAAAAGCTCTTACGTAGATGTTGAAAAAATAAAAAACGATTAAGAAAGATTAAAAAAAAAAAGCATCATAAGCAGGAAGCTACCGATAAAATGAAACGATAGCAAGGACGGAGGGAATGAAAGGGATGTAGGAACAAGCGAAGATTCTGCGATGATGAGCAAACAGAGGTTTTCATCAGATACGCTATGCGCAGAACAGATACAAAGCATTGTTGCCTTGGCCATCGTAAGAGCGAACGCACGGAATACACTTAGCAGTAAATTAGCACGTGCTGTCTCGTATTGACTGCAGCTCAGCTGCTGGGATGGTAAAATCTCGCAGATAACAACAATTTACTTTGGATTTTCCAATGGCACTGCTGTCAACCACAAATTATTAATTTAATGGTCTACGCCAGCACGCAGTCATTGTGGCCATACACTGCGAGCATCCACCTATATAAAATACTGCACAGCGTGGTTCAAGTAAGACGCCATCGCTCCTCCTTCTTTCTATCACCCCTTTTACACCCAACCTCCGTCTCTACCTTCCTGTTTTTTTTCTCTTACCTCATCGCTTTATTGGCCACGAGTTACACTTTCCGATGCAATAAGATTTGGCTTACAGGTGTCCCTTGCTCCTTCGAAACTTTAGGCACCCCCGCTTCTACAGTTGAGGATAGTTTGCCTTAATGTGCCATTGTACTCGAAGTCACGAAAGCGTCAAAATTAAAAGACAAAGGAGGATGGCAAAATTAAAAAAAAAAATTCTGGCTCAACAGCTTACGGGCCAATGACTTACACATAGGAGAGAGTGCAGCGCGAGACGCGACCCGTAGATATACCCATGCATACAAATATTTATACGCAACGTATAGGTAACCGAACCCGACGCATATAGTCTCGTAGTAATCTCTTGCTTGCAAACACACGCGCCTCAATGGAACTGCGGTTATAATAACAAAATGCATCCATAATAAAAATTTCTTTACGTCCGCAGCGAATTTCTTCTTTTAACATAACAATGAAGAGCTGCATTTCATCGGCGCACGCTTCCTGTACACAAATATTCAAATGGGCCATGCTGACTTTCACTGTATTTAAACTTTCCGTAAGTGATATATAAAGAGGTTTTTTTTCAACCTGGCAGCATATTAGTGTATTGCGTGTGATGACTTCGAGCTTTTTACCGCGCATTTGGCCGCTTGATTAAACTTTTTTCTTCTGCGAATCTTGCTCCTCGTTATCTCTCGAGAGTTATTTTGCATTTATCAACATCGCAACTTACGTGATAAGTGAAAATGAGGGACGTGCGGAGTTGGATACATAATACGTTGTACGTAGGTGGTCCAGTTTTTTCGAGGCATATGACGACATGAGCAATGTAATTAATAGGTTTGTTCAAGCCCCGTTTGGTTCGGTTCGGTTCTCTTAGCAAAGTATACCTATATATAGCGAACTAAACAGAACTGGTTCTGTATACATAGGTATATTTTGTTAAGAGAACCGAACCGAACCAAAAGGGGCTTGAACAACTCAAATCTGTAATCAATTGTCACAGACGACGATAGTGCAGAACAATAGGGTGTAACATGCACGTCCGAAAGCGTGCTTATTGGCAGGAAAGGTATTGGTGAAAAACAACGTACTTGGCGATCATCTATCGAGGGCACGAAATAAAGTTCTTGCTATGAACAAATAATTCGATGTATTGAACAACGGTGAACAGTCTCGTTGTTGCCTGTAGCATGCCGATTGCCGATGCTGATGGGGGGAGCCAGAGTGAAACGCGTTGAGGTGCGTAAGTAACGTGACATTTGTTTTTCTTGCTGTCATTCAGAATCCGTACGAACATAACCTATATCGAACTGCCGCGTGCGTAGTAGAAAGCAAGAGAAATGCAACGCAGGGAATAATAATATCATTTAATGGCAGTCCGCAAATTGGATTCCATTCATTCTGTTAATTGGACGTCTCTTTGACTTTGCAGCACCGTCTTCCTTGGCAGACACATCATGTAACAATTCGCTACGAGACTTTATAATATGTAGTTGGACGCGCACGCGTGACACGCATTTGCACAATCAAACCGTAGGTAATTTTTTATTGTTTTTTTCATAATTTTATGTTTAAAAGACCTTTACTATACTTACGTGTCTTAGGAATGTCCATCGTAGCTCAATTGGCTAAACCGTACGTCTTAACACAATTGGGGTACATTCCAGTATGATAGGAAAGAGGTTTAAATTCCGGCTAGGTGAGCTCAAAAATGAAAGATTCGATTGGTTCTGCACCACAAGACGACCTGGGAGGCTCCATGGGTGATTTTGCTTAAGTGCGGGGCTGTAATTGGAGAGGGTGGGTTAGTGTGGGGTTAGGTTAAAAGAAGAAGTACGAGATATTTAACTAATTACACAGAGTAAGTTGGACGGGGGTTGTGGGTTAATTCGTTGAGCAATGGAAAATGGTATGTGGGGTACCTATTTGCGCCTTAGAATACATTTTGATACATAGATGGTATAGAGGGTGCCCGCAAAAAACACTTTTTTAAGTGATGTGCGTACTTGCATCGATTTCCAGTCTTAGCGGCACTAAGTATTAGGAATCCCAATCCCAATTTGGGTTTTTAATTTTAGATTTAATTCATTTATTGGCGTCGTATTGGATATACATATGCCAGTACACTACTGGTTCCCAATTTGGGATTGGCAACATAGTGGTCGCGCCATCTGTTGGTGAGTTTTCAAGCAGCGAGAGAAGGCTTTTTTGCAGGGTCAAAACTCAATCAGTGCTCCCAAGTGTGATTAATTTATTCTTTATGAATATTAATTAATTGTTGTGACAGTGTGTGTAATAGGTAGATTAATTAAAAGTGTTTATGTGATTAGCGCTGTAACATTGTTGACAAAGTAATATAATTTACTTATCTGTTGCAAAATAATAAAGCTGCCAAAACATGCTTGCATTTTTTACTTAATTCAGCCTTGCAAGTACATGTCATGTAAAATTGACCACTCTCATTGATTCCTCCAGTAATTTTTACAGGCTCATTTTTAATATTACAAGACTTGCATATTTCGTAGATTGTTAATAACATTTTTGTTCACTAAAAAATATATGTATTTTTAAAAATTAACTACACAGTCCCTATTAAGTGTATACTGCACAAATGTTAACATTACAAAATTTGAGGTAAATAAAAATTGGTAAGCCACTTACTTTGTCAACAATGTTACAGCGCTAATCACAGATACACTTCTAATTAATCTACCTATTACACACACTGTCACAAAAATTAATTAATATTCATAAAGAATAAATTAATTACACTTGGGAGCACTGATTGAGTTGTGACCCTGCAAAAAAGCCTTCTCTCGCTGCTTGCAAACTCACCAACAGATGGTGCGACCGCTATGTTGCCAATCCAAAATCACTGGGTAAAAGTTTTAACTTTGGGCAGTAACAATGTTAAAATTACGTTTGTCCATGTAGAAATACCTATATCTCTTTACCAGTCTTGGTAGCATGGCGGTATAGACTTGCAGCTTCGTCGATCAGCAAAGTTAAGTACTAGCATTTGGCGTAGTTGATAGTTGGATAACTATGTAAAAATCCATAAAAAATATCCCGTTTCTGTCCCCCAGGTTAATAATTCAAATTTTTTTTGAGCCACACTCTTGAAACCAGGCCCATTTCACTTGTAACGTAATGTCAAATAGTATGGGAAAAAAAATTGTACACGAGTTACAGTAAGGGTGACACCCATTTTTCGCGATTCACATGTTAAAATTATATCTATACATGTGATATCTATAGATATAATAATGGCAAGCATTTCTCAATTTTTTTCTCGTAGTACACAACATTACGAATTAAATGAGTCTGGTTTCAAGGGTGTGCCTCGAAAAAAAAATTTTTTCCTAATGAAGAAGAACGGGATGTTTTTTGTGGATTTTCTCATATGACCAATTAGGGGCTCGTTGATCGAATTTGCTATCAATTTTTTCGATCGATTAAATAGCTGTTTCTCTTCTGCCTTGACGACATGAGCAAAAAGTGCGCAGGAGTTAGTCTTGATGTTATTACTTACGTTGACACCCAAGCGAAAATTTTTTTTGTGATTAAGTAACGAAAAAAAAAGAATAATAACTAATAGTAATATCTTATAAAGTTCAGATTTGAGACTATAATAAAGTTTAATAAGTATTTTTATTAGTTATTATTTTTAATCATTTCTTACTATTTTTTTTTCCGTCATGAATGTCATTATAGCAACATCAAAAAAAGTAGTAACTAGAAACAACTTTTATGATTAATGATAACTATTTAACACTTGCCTTTTAAGATTTTTAAAAAACTGATAGCTATTAATAATTATTAACAATATATGTATAAGTTTATTTCGTTGATCTTCTGGGGCAAATGAAAACACTTAGTTTAAGCGACGATTCGTCGACTGGTGTGTCGACCTCTTCACGCTTTATTAACAATAATAAATCATTACAATGACTAATATAGACAACAGATACATATAATGTAGAACTGGCAATTAAAATTACCTTAATTTAAACCGTGAAAGACAATTTATTTAACGTATCGAGCAAATGGCTCACACGCAAGTCAAACTGGTGTTTTTATTTGCCCCAGAAGATCAACGAAATAAACTTATATATATAATATGGAGGGCGAGAAAGACTCAACAATTATTAATAATAGATTATATTTATTGTTTTATATTTTATATCAGATAGAAAAAAATGATAAAAAATAATAATCTTTATGGGCATGGTTGTACCGTTCGATCTCGCGAACAAAAAAAAATAATAACTAATAATAAACATTTAAAAGTTTTAATAACAACTTGAGACAGACAATTGTGAATAATAAGTCTTATTACTTGTCTCAAATCTAGACATTAAAAACTGTTATTATTTTTTTATATTTCTTACTAATTTTTAAAAATAATTATTACCAAGTTATCAAACAAAATTATTTCCGCTTGGGAACCTGGCCAAAACTTTAGCAACACATCGATCAGTTGTTAGTACATTGCAACTTAAAAAAAGATGAATAGAAATATGGAAATTTGTATGACAAATAGAATAAGGGATCAATGAAAAATAATAGACGCAGTATAAAATGCGTAAAATATAACGAATACTACGAATTGTTATTAATATAAAATATAATTTAAATATAATTGGAAGCTCCGTCATAATATGTTGAAATATGACGATGGTAATATAATGTAATAAAAGGAAATATAAAAGTGAATAATAGAAATTTTTACACAGTTGCAGTAGGTCAGTACAATGCAATATAATAAAAAAAAAGATGTTTATCTTAAGTTATGGGCTATAGTGATGTTCCTCATCATGAACTGAGCAAATTTTCGTCGTCAGAGTTTTAATCAAAATGACTGCGTGACAGAAAACCAAAGTTTGTTAAAGTGTACAGTACGACACAACGTACAGCGAGAGTAGTACCAATTAATTTGTAATAAATATAGCTCTAAATTAAGGACGTGGGGGGGGGAGAGAAAACAAAAGGCACCTCCACAGGCAATGCTAAAGAAAGTGAGGGGTTAAGCGATCAACAACATACAATGTTACGTATTAGTAACGGTTATGTCATGAAGCATCATTAGTAAAGATCTACATGTATACTGTTTGTGTATTATTCGATATTATAATCAATAGATACATAACATCATCATAATGTTTCGTTTGAATATAGATTTTTCATCAAAACATGAGGCAAAACAGAAAAATATGCAAAATCAAAGTTCCTTAATTCCCTTGTCACGCATTACAAGTCCAGTAGTATCAGATACTACTGGATATGACATAACCGTTAGCAATCTCTCTACTCATCTCTGGTAGTATACTTAACTATTATTTGCTATACGTGAAAGCTGCCAGTTGCTGTGAAGCATCAGGGCGGGAACTATTTCGCTTGAAAGTAATATTTCGTGCCCCGAGAGAAAGAAAAGAGACTACCTACATAGCGAGGCAGGGAATAAGATATTGTGGAAGCGAGGAAGAGAGAGAGAGAATAAAGAAAAAAGAGAAGCCAAAAGTCCTTCCTCTCGCTCGGCCTGGAAAGTATACACGCGTTGCGAAACTCCGTCTCTCTCTCTCTCTCTCTCTCTCTCTCTCTCTTGATCTCAATCTCCCTCGGCTCTTCTCGCAAATGTGCACTCCCTCTTCGTCTCGCACTCGAGAGAGTCGATGTCTGACGTGAGCTGCATTCGCTCGTAAACGCGTCCCGTAACTCCAGGCGTTATGGACATCGTCGAGGTATATAAACGTCTCCTTCTATGTACTTACCGTGTACACCCCTTACTCTTGCTCTTCTTAACCCTTCCCATTTATTCCTTTCTTTCTTTTACGCGTTTTACGGTCAAGTAAACAATGAAAAAGCATACAGAAATATATACTACATTTGCACCTTTCTCTTTCTCTCCCCCTTTTATTTTTTCACCTCCCGAAATATTTATTTTATCACTCTTTTTTTAATACTCTTTTTTTTTAAACTCTTTTTTTTAACTTTTTTATTAACTTGAAGCAATTTACTCATTACGCTTACGCTATAGAAAATGTAATCACAGGAATACCTTAGAGTAGTTTGATCCATTAATGTTTACGAGCCTTAAAATTGGTTTCATTAAATGACAAAAACTGTGTTGGAAAATTACTTCTGGGGCTCTAGCCTAAGATATATATCGAAAAGCTTTTAGACGACGGAATGTTGTGTCAACCTGACCTCTTTTCAGTACCTACAGTTTACGAAAGCGAAATTTGAAGACTACACTACTTTACGATCTATTTAAAAGGCTTTCATTTTTTCTATTCAACAACGTTTAATTCAGCTAAGATGGTAAGATATAGATGACAACAATCAGTCAAGACATATTTCAAATGCTTATTCTCACTTTTTTGATTTAAAATATTTATGAGTCAATGCTGGCAGTGGGTATTGTTGTTTCATAGTTAAAGCATTTGCAGTTATAATTTACACACACGGAGAATGAACTATTTAATTATTTTCAGTGGGAAAACTATAGTAGTGTTCAAATGCCACAACAGTTACAATAATTTTTACTCTAGGTTATGATTATTTTTATTGTGTCATAGAGTTACTTTGCATAGTGAATGGCACAAATTTTATATCTTACATGATTGATTGTCACATAGCTAAAGCCCTTTTATACACTGTGTGATTGGTTGCAACAAGTCATGTGGTTTTCTTTTAGTAGTTTTAAAAAAGTTTGAAAAAAGAAATTGTAGTAAAATTTAAAATGAAAAAAGTTTTCAACATATGAGACCGGAGTCGCTCTGAATCATTCTGAGAAAGACAATTAACAAATCTAACAAAAAAATTATCTCAAGTTATACCAACTCATTTGTTTGTCTTTTTAAAAGAAATAGCTGTACGAACAATTATATTTAATCAAAGGATAAGGTGAAATTCGATTACGCATGATACCGTAACGAGTCAAACGTAAATTAGTTATATTTTTGAAACATATAATAAAGTATTGAAGTGCAAAGATACTAGCTTGTACATAATGAGAGAGTATCAAAAAATTGATCACCAGAGGGCAGTATGGCGCTCGGCTTGCTAACGTACCTATAGTCTACACCTATATACATGTACGTACAGTGTATAGTGTACAGTCTACATACATGTACATAGGTATAGACTATGGGTACGTCAGCGTCGAGAGCAAGCCGAGCGACATGCTGCCCTCTGGTGATCAATTTTTTGATACTCCCTCAAGTTTTGGCCATAAGTGTGACACAAACGAACGAATCTTTTGCGAATTCCCTTCTGAATGGAGTGTACTAACTTAAAGATGCCTGAGGATCAATCTGATGGAGGATCACTTTTTTGATATTTGAGAACAAAAGTTTAAAAAATGTTGTAGCACAAAATGAAAAAAAAAGGTAATAAAAATGATGCGTTCGCAACATGCAGGTATAACGAGAAAAGGGGTGTTACTGGGAGACAAAGCATTTTAAAAGTAAAATTTGAAATAAAAAATTCACCGTGTTTGCACCTATGTAGGTAAGTATGTACACGCAAGTGCATAATATTATACGTACCTGTGATGATAATTAACGCGTGCAAGCAGCACCAGCAGGCATTGCGTGTTGGCGTTAGCGTTCGTGAGGTCAAAACGAATATTTTTTGAGCTATCACGATAACCGTTCGTTCGTCCGTCCTGCTCGTTCATAGCACATTGCACCCTCATCGAAGCACTGCTTATAAAATGTTTGCGCGCATGCATCAATTAATTTCAACGAGTTTTCGTAGTTCTTACTTATTACTTATTGATAATTATTTATAAATTTAACGATTTGATCACAGGACCTGTTTGTGAATTTTCCATCGATACATTTATGAGAACATCTTATTAAATTAAATTTTTTTTTCAATGCTTGAACAGTTGTTTTCATAGACAATTTTACGAACCAATTACAACAATTTCATGAAAAGAGTCTTGTTTACCAGCATTCGATGGTCACTCCTGTAGCTTTGCACGCGCTTTTTGTGAAACTAGCTTTTACATCAATCATGCACAATCACAGATAGGCATATAAGTACTTATAGTGTCACCATTTGGTAACACCATCTCCATGCAAGTTCCCCACTTGGTCGGTGTTTTTTCATTTCAATACACCTCTCGAGTTGCTGTGTCCGTCTTGCTGTTACAGCTGATTTTGAGAGAAGCCCCGTGATTGGGGACCCGCATCTTCTGTCTCTCTGGCCTTTATCCACCTTCTTCACCACCACGCCTCCTTTGCTTGCAATTCCTCGCTCTCACAGCACTAAATGTGGACAATATACACTGTAAATCCAAGCGTGTTAAAGTACACGTTTAAAGTGTGTAGTTGAAATTTTTGTTTTTTATAAATCACATTGTGGTGGTGTGGATGATAATTTTAAGGACAACCAAAGCTACGGTTCACCAAGTGGTTAACCAGTTCCATTAAATTCGACAATTTTGAATGAAAAAAATAAATGTATAGGAGAGCAGTAGTGGTAAAACTCGGCTGTTACAGATTGAAAACGTATACAAGCGTGTAAAATTTGTGATGGAAATATTTTACTCTCTACGGCCTTTTTATGTCAATTGTTGATAAAAAAAATAGTTAAGCTTAATAGAATAGGTGAAATAGTTTACGAAGCATCAATTTGATTAATCTCGATACGTTTATCAAGACTACTATAAAGCATTTTATTAAATTGGAAATTTCGATTACACTCTTTAAACGTGTACTTTAACACGCTTGGATTTCACAGTGTATGCGGGCATGTGTGAGTATGTATATTATGTATGCATGAATATTTCAACAATACTGTATATTATATGCAAGGGCCACGATAGTGCAGTGGTTAAGACTGCAGATCTCGTCTAGCTCGGTGTAGTTTGAACTTCTGAGAATGTATTTTCTCATGTGAGTATTTCAAACCGTGGTCCAAAATGGTTCGAAAGTAATGTAAAATAAGGTCTCCATTGCTGCGTAAGTGATTGATGCACATTCAGTCCGAGGCGGTTTTTCGCTATGCCAATGACGGTAGCTTATGACAACAAATGCAGAGTAACACAGCATTACACAGCCTACTGGGTACAATGCTTAGAAACATCTGTAAAAAATATATATATATACGCGCTGATATGCATGGGTACGTCTACGACTCCTTTAACTTATCCCTATGGTATTATTTATTGACAATGAAGCTTTCAGACTCAGATTAAAAATATTTTTATTAGCCATTTAATCACGGAGTAGACATTAACACCTCGGTTAACACAATATCGATGTCAATACAAGGTGCGTTAGCGTTTTGTTGAATTATCAATTCTCATTAACCACAGTGGATTCATTTACGCATACGGTAGTCACCGAGTGGCGATAAGCTAAAAAATTTAAAATATTCATACCCTTTGTAAGACAAAAAAAAAAAGACAACGTAACAGGTCAACACAAGGAGGAGGACGGCAAGGGGCGGGCAGATAGAGGAAATAATAGTATACATACGCGCAGTTTTTTAAAGAGGGGTCATTCATCATGCAAGTGTTTAACACCGATAAGGGATGGGAGAGGGGGAGGAACACTTTTGCACGAACGAGACAAACCTGTCTCGAACACGTTTTTGTCGACCCGTCGTCAAAAGGGCCGAAGTCGCTCTAAAGATTTGCGTAATTATGGACTCGGATCGGGCGGGTATCGCGCTGCACCATATTTCCCCCTCGGTCAGTCAATGATGCACGACCGAGCGCGCATTAATGCGCCTGCGCGTGAGCAAACCTCGATGAGGTTCGCCACGTAACATATCTTTGCTGTTGCTGCTGCAAAATGTACTTACCCGCACGTGCAATTTGCTCGAGCGTGGGGAGTGTACTTATTTTGGGCTGTTGTAGGTGCTTTACGAGACGAGAGCAGTTAATGTGAACCGGTTCGTGCACCTCGCTCGTATTTTTACATTTTTACGACCGCGAAATATGTAACGTCATCAATTGAAATATTTGGGATTGTTGTTCTGGCTATAATATACGCTTCAGTGTGTGTGTACGTATGATTATGCGTGGTATGAATGATCAGACTCCATCGAATCGAGCAGCTCGGTGGAAGAGAAGATCGCAAAATCCGTGTAACCGATCATAAGCCATACCGATCGAACAAGCCTGGCACGTTCGGAGATCGGAAACTCGAATGAAAGTGCGATGAAAATTATACGCTGGATAATGTAGCGAAAGGAAACGAAAAAAGTTGATCTACAGGCTGCGCAGTATATAAATAATATATACGAGCGTATAGAAGAAATAGAGTGGGCGAGGAGTCGCTTACACCTGTGCTGGGGAAGCAAAACAAAAAGGAGTTGAGAAGGTGGTAGGGAAGAGAGCCATGTATACCTACGAGTATATGTATATATAACCATGCACGCAGGGCTCGATGCCACAGCCACTGACTCTGCGACTCTCCTGGTGGACCAATACAATTATACGCAAGCGGACTCCATTAGATGAATTTTATAGGCCGTTCGGGCTCCAGCTGAATAGCCAAAATTCCATGGAGCGCATCGCGTTTCTTCTCCTCCCCCTGGCTTCCTTTTCTCGGGGCTGTATAGACGCTCGTACCACGACCAAGCTCCATTTTTCGCCGTCTCCATTTCTGCGCGCAAAACTGAGAGGCGTTTACCTTCGATCGATAGCATCTCCACTTTTATTCGTTTGCCAGCTCTTCCTGCGGTTCTCTAGCTGTTTCATCGCCTCTCTCGGTATCATCGATTTTCAAAGTTTTTTTGGCTGATGCATAATGCACCAACATCCATCTATTGTGCTCGGACAGGTGTTATTAGCAGATTGGCCAGAGGTACGTAACGTGGCTTTTTTAGTTTTCGGCTTTTGGGGAGATAGTCGTCGAAGGACTCGGGCTCTCATTTTTTGGCTTAGAGCGCACAAAATGACACGCTTCCATTCTATTGGTACGAGTATGTTTCTCATATACAGCACTGTTGCTGCTGCTGCTGATGATCATCATCATGATGATGATGACTCGACTCCCTCCAACTTCGTGACCTCACACCCTCAATTTCTCGTAATAGTTTATGTGATGCTTCGAGTAGTTTTCGAAATCCTCGAATCTTCCTTTTTTCTATTGGAGCATCAAAATGCTGCAGCATGAGACGGTCCAAGCCCCAAATACGAAGCTACTCTCAAACAGCGGGTAGTATAATAACTGCTTGCGGAACGGATTTTGTAATTTTGCCGTAGCAAGACCGGGTTTAAATATATTTTAGTACGGCCCATCTTCCTTGCGCCGTGCGAATTTCGGTTAAAGTGGACCAGACATGTGGGAATACATCGGCATTATATATTATTATTATTATGTTTCGAAAAACCAAAGAGAGGCTTGATTGCTTTCTAAATAAAACTGCACCCCGACACCATCTCACTTGTGCATTATTTTTAACTGTAGACAACACGGTCTTTATGCACATACAGTTTTCAAACGAGTATTTACTACGAACTTCAAGCTCTTACGCTGCTGCCATATTTCAAACTATTTTGCTCACTAGCGTCTCCGTGTTTTTCTTTCAAAAAACTATTCATGTAATTCATTCTTCCCTTGTATTTTTTTTTTTTCCTTTTATGCTGAAAAAACCTTGTGATGAAATTTTTGAAAATGTTGGTTTTGCACCATTAGTTGTCACTACTAAGTATGTAATTACATCATGTACTTATTTTTAGAACGAAGTTCTTTATGTCGCGTGCTTGGGGGGGCTGGAATTTTAAAAACGACAAATTTCCATGAAACGGAAGTCACTTACTGGAAGTCGGAACAGATACCGGGATTTGAACATACGACCTTTTGATTGATAGCCAAGCGTTTTAACCGCAGGGCTATCGACGTGTTACAACTATACTGTAATTCCTATTGACTACATTAAGTATGCTACTAGAAACACAGTTTTAAATTATTAAATTGTTTAATTGACCTTACAAATGATAAATATATTTTCTAAATAATGAATTTTTTAAAAAAATTTAATTAGCATAAATATGGTGATGTAGATAAAATCGGATAAGGCGCGTTATAACGCATTAATTATTAGTATTTTATGCATTTGATGCATAAAATACCGACCGATTTTTTTTTAAACCTAAGCTTTTTTTGCAATAAAATAATGCTAATAGTTACTGTTATAAATTAATTAGTTGGTAAATAAATAAATTATTAAAATAAATATACACAATAGAGTTGCAGAACGCATCAATAGTTTTTAAGGGCGCTTATTTCGAATTGGATAAACAAATTATGTTGAAATGCCACATAATTATATAAATATATTAATTTATTAAATTAATAATAAATAAATTATGTAAGAGCACTATATATGTATATATCGAGTTACATATCATTTTAATGGTTTTTAAGGGCGCTCGGATGGTTTTTACTTTTTTTAGTACAATTACGAATGCTCAATATTGTCAAACATATAGAAAAAAACTTAAATTACAAAAACAAATGTCTCAACTTGATGCTGCATTATCTTCACAGAATTATGATGCTCAAAGGTATTACACATTATTATATTTTTTGCTTAAAGTTAACAACAAACAAATCTTTTGTATTTGCTACGAATTCGAAAATTAATTTTTCAATACAATAAAATTTTAATTTGTATTAATTTTCATTTTTAAATTAACATTATACTATTGGTTTTTAATTAATATTTCTTTTTTCTTTTCCTTACTTTTTTAAGAAAAAAAATGAAATCAAAAAAAAAGAATGAAATCAAAAAAGACATCAAAAAATTAAATGAAATGAAAAAAAAAATGAAAAAGGAAACGAAATAAAAGTAAAGGAAATAAAATTATTTAAAAAATTTTTAAAAAAGAAATGAAATGAAAAATGAAAAAAAAAAAAAGAAAAAATAAAATGAAAAAAAAAAAGATATGAAAAAATACAATGGAATAAAAAAAAATTAAAAAAAAAAGAAATGAAAAAAAGAAGATTAAATAAAAAAAGAAATAAAATAAAGGAAATTTTTAAAAAATAAAAAAGTTAAAAAAAAACAAACAAGGGGTATAAATGGGTTATGGGACCCACGATAAGAACGAAGTTCTTTAAACATGAGATGAGTGCTGAAAAATAATTAAAAATGAGATGTGTGGTAAAAAACATCATAAAATAAATAAACACAATTTCTCAGGTAACTAAGGGATCGTGAGACCCATAGGAAGAACGAAGCTCTATAAGAATAAGTACTGTATTCATGTAGTTCAATAAAACAAAAACTTGAAAAAAGAATTAAAAAAAAAAAAAAATAGTTCAGTACTCACGATGGTTAAACTTCGTGAGAACGTCGTGCATAAATACAGTACTCACAAAGTTCAACCATCGTGAGTACTGAACTAATTTTTTTTTTTTCTTCTAGTACTATTTAGAGAGGTGTGGAACGAGGAGTCCCCCCTGCCCGCATAGCTGGGCCCCCTTTCCCGCGCACCTCCTCTTGCACTCTACAAATTTGAAACTGTACGACTGTAATTGATTATATTTTTGAAAAATGCCTGGCAAGGCTTGAATTTTTTTGTCGAGCATCTTCCTTTTGTACCAAGTTATCTATAAAAACGTTTGTTTTTTTCCAACACATTTAGAATATACCTTAATTTCAATTAAAAGGCGAACCTAACCTTGCTCTCTCATAAGAGACCGTGTTAAACTGTCAAAATTTCATAATTTTTTTTCTCCAAAATTTCCCCTGGTAAAAAATCTGAAAAATTCATGTGCACTCGTAACATGCTCAAATATAACATACATTTTTTTTGGCACGTTTCTCCATTTTGAACTTTTCTCCCAAACCTCCTTAAACACTCAGCTATGATGAGGAGGTATCAGAGTCGTCTACACATCGTACCAATACTATGACTTTTTTTTAAATTTACTTTATAACTTTTTTAAATGAATTTTTGTGTAAATGTATTTTGCTAAAATTTATTGTATGTGATAGAATAAAAAACACACAATATTGGTAGATTTAACATCATTAAAACATTTATTGTAGATCATATACTTGACAATACAATAAGAAAATATTGTCTTAAGTGCAGTTAATTGCAACTGCATACATTTACTCAAAAATTTTTATAGAAAAATTATAAAGTCAATTTTATAATAGAGAAATCTCTGTGGCTATAAGGTTCGAAAACGTCTCCTGAATGGTTTTTTCTCATAAGACGTAGATACATGCGCAACACGTGTATATTGTACGGATAATGGATGTAAAATATTTTTAAATATAAATTTACTATTTATTTAGGATATGATCCTGGGTGCAAGTAGTAACTATAACCTTGAAGAAAAACAAATTTTAAATGCATGTGTAAAATTCACTTGTCGCTGTATATAATCACGCCTCATGATGTTTGTTTCATTTTCTCACTTCCGTTACATCGGTCACACTCGTAAGGGAGGCGTTATTGAATCGACGCTCGTACCCATCAGAACCAGTCCATATACGAGGTGAACTCGAGTCACCAAGCTGATTGGATCGAGGTGAAATTGTAACCCGATGCATAACTGATTTATTAAAAATATCGTGCAACGAAGGGCTTCTTGGGGTTGAAAAGTAACGTAAGATTACGGCGAGCCTGGCGTATGGGTACTATGAAGTGAAACCACCCCGAAGGAGCGGGGGAGAAGAAAAGTTGCCGCAAGTTGCCCCACGCATATTTTATATTTGTGGAGGCAGAGGAATACGCGGGGTTTCGACGACAGCGCATATCGGCGTCTTCGGCAATCGATTCGGCAGCAGAGGCAGCGCTTATGTATGCTTATGTTATAGAGGCAGAAACAGAAGAAAAAGTAGAAGTCGGAGACGGAGACGGAGGTGAAAGGCGTAAGTTCGCGGTTGGTAGGTAATATCAAACGCGAGGCGCACCTTGTACGGATTCTGTTACTAATATGCCCGTGCGCGGGGGGAACGGAGACAAGGGGATGCCCACAGCGCCCGAGAACAACAAGAAGAGAAGTAAGAACCCTTTTGCTGCTTGCTTATTACACGATACGCCAATAATGCGGTTAATTGAGTTACCCGGCAGCCTTAAGCTGATATGCAGCTTTATATTAGCGGCAAGGTAACGATTGCCTACGCGTATATTATATTTTCCCCGTGCCTATCGTGCTCCCCTTTCCCCTTCCCGCGTCCTCCGACGGCTCCGACCCTTTTACCGATCACCGAGCGTTCATGTGTATAACACGTATACACCTATACGTGTCGATGCGCCCGCGCCCACTAAACACATATCTGAATTGTGATACGGCATTCGTTCGAGCTGTTGACTCTCTGCTGGGACTCTGCAATGCAAGAAATGCCTTTTTCTCATGTACTTAATCAAAGGATTGAAGGATAGGAATTTTTTTTTCTTTGACGCTAGACCCTTGCATCGACAAAACTTACACTAGCGTGTGTGTCATTGCGTACAAAGTGTAGGTATATCACCAGTAGTTATAAAATCAGTCAACCACATACCTAACACTTTGGTTGAATTACATTGCATTGCATGTGCGTGCCAATTTTCTACAAGCATGTGTTTTTATACAAGAGGTAAGCAATAAGTAATAAGTAATTCCATGTGAATTTTCTCAAGACCACAAATAAGTACACCAACTTAAAGGGGTGATGATGATTGTAATAATGTGCCAGTGAAGACCTTTAATCAAAAAGTGCGTTCACCACCTGTTTTATTATTATAATATAAAATATATGGCTGTTATACATGCACCACCATAATTACATGTATGTACGCACGGTTGCCACGCAGTACTATGACATTAAAATAGATGTGTTTGTGTATAGAAAGAAGTTAACGAAAAATTAGTTTTGTTACGGTGTCATCACGGAAACTTTTTCTCAAGTGAGAGGAGCAAACACCTGTCCATGATTACTTTTTCCATAGTTGAGAATTTTTACAAATGAAATCTGGCAAGATATTACTTTTAAGCTATAGCTTCTTTCAACACATGTATACTAATCGAAAGCGAGAAAGCCCCTTGTTCAGAATGCAAGAAACCAATTTATTTGACGTTAACGAATTTTTTTCATTTTCACTTACATGATTACTTTTGTCGCATACTCACGCTAAAAGTTTGTGTTTTCAATATATATCTATACAACATAATCTTACTGTTTTAACACTCAGTACAACACAAGATTTTTGATGTATATTTGCAAAAACAGCTTTTAATTTACAAGTAAACATTTTCCTCAAACTCTTGATGGAGATATTTCTGATGACATACTTAAAACGTTTACATAATTTGCTGTACATACTGGAAGTTTGAGCTTGATATTTCACAAGCAACTTGAATTATAGATGAAAAAAATTAAATGTAACAAAAAATTTTTTAAATATTTTGTTTAATGTACTTTTATAAATCATTTCGTTATGTTTAATCGCTTGTTTTTCATGTATTTATCCTTACTTTTTAGTTTACCAGCATTTGAAATTACTTGTTGAATATGATTTTCAGGAGCTCAAGCCTTTATTTTGTGATAAAAAAATTAAGATTCAAATCATATTTTAAAATTTTATTTTATACGCCATATTTTAAGTGATCATCATTTAATCATCAGAGGTACAGGGTATTATGAATAGAGTGCAGTGAAAATAAGTATACGTTTCTTCATGTATAGCCTAGTCTGGTTGTTTATCCTAATACTATTATTTTATCAATATTTTATTACAATAATTGAGGTTGGCACGCAGACCTTACAGAAGGGTGAAGCTTCTCTTGTATGTATATATCTTCCTATGTTTAATAGTTATTTTGGTCGGGCTGAGGATATATTCCAATACTTTTCACCATTCGCCTGTCGCTTTAAACTAGATTTTTTTTTATGTGATGGTGTAAGGTCATTGTCACTCTTTGCTCGTCGCAGGTATCTATTACTTTATATTTGAGTCACTGTCGGCACTATGTATAGGGCTTAGGGCTCGCCAATTTGCAGGCCAACATCGCAGCAAGGATATTATGATGCATGTTGTTATATCTACTGTTTTTTTGCACTACATCCATACAAATGCTATAGATAACTTGTCATTGTTCGCAAATCGAATGTGACAGGTTGTGCAAGAAGATTCTTTCTTGTTACATTTTTAGAACTTTAAGTTGGCCTGTGGGAAAATTCCACCCAAGTATTTAAAAGCGATTTAAAGTTCAGAAAGCTTAGCCATTACCAAATCAGTCTTTACATTTAAGGTTTCATACTTCTTAAGACAGCAGATATTGCATGTAAGGCCCTTGAAGAATAGTTATTAGACCGCAAACAGCAAACTCATACATTAAGTACAAACAACACAATTTTATCAGTACGCGTGTAAGAATTGAATAATCGGTCCATCGGTTCATGAATACGGGTCAGCTAGGGTGACTGAAAAAAAAAAAAAATTTCATAGCTGAACAAGAAAGAGGAAGGTTGTGCTACCGTGAATTATGAAATTAATGAGGTACATTGGATAGGACGTACTACTCAAACCGATGAATTATTGTACTGCGGCAGAGGTAATGTTTTGAATCGTTTGTCGTACGAAAATTGTATGTTGTTAGGCATAACAGGAAGACATGCAGTATCAGAAAAAGAAATCATAGGCAATACCAAGTATACTGACTTCTTGAAAGATCACGCGATTTTATAAAACTCTTTCCATAAAATTTTCTATTTTAGCTTTTTATCTAAAATTTGATATGGGTACTTTAATTCATTCAATAAACAATGTTTACTAAAAGTCTTTTCAACTTAAAAAATTGTAACTAAATGTGTTCAATAGTCAGTACCCAACCTTATTGAAGTTCACAATAATGACACGGTATGGTAGTGTCCGCACTAAATGACACGAAACAAAGCTGCACTGCAAAATGTACAACAGAAATGGCAAAAATGTTCATACTTACATCATCACAAGATTTTTTGAATCAGAAAATTGTAAACAACCCATACTTACTGAAACCGAGCTGAAACATGATCGTATTGATCTAAGGTACTCTCCAAGCCTTTCATTTTTTCTCACTCATAGAATAAATTAAACATTTCGACGGTTGGGTAAAAGACGGAGCCAACTCAGACAATTGGTGAATAAGGAGCCAACTCAAAATTTGGGCTGAAGTAGCAGTCAACTCGGGAGTAATTTTACTTCATCAAGTTTTGTCGTGGTAGCACTGACATTCACAATATATAAGTACACCTATATGAATGAAACAAAGATATTTCAATAATCCAATGTTTCAGAAAAATAATTTATGATGTTGTAGTAGAGCGTACTATACTTATTAAATAATGTGCTTTACAAGTCTGCTGCGATCAGACTGCATAACTTTATGATCAGACTGAGGACGTAATTCACTTAGAATGTTATTTAAAACATTTTAAACGAATTTTTTTTGTTTTGAAACATCGTCTTGAGAAAACAACTTATTTCAACTAGTAATGATTTTTTTTTTTAACTTAAGTATAAATAGTTATCATATTTTTTTTATTTTTTCGTAATTTTATAAAATTCATGTGTTCTATGTCAACGCGGCGTACTATTTTATAATATTTTTATAAAACTGTGATATTCTTGTGCAAAAGTGATAAGGTATCATATACAACAATTCCATATTTTTTCAAGTATATTTATGCATGGTACGTTCCATTTCACACAACATTATAGTCATATTTATTTAACGTTTTCTCTTTCCCCTATGATCACAGCAGAATAATAGAGAACACAATTTAATAAGTATAGTACGCTCTACTACAACATCATAAATTATTTTTCTGAAACATTGGGTTATTGAAAAATCTTTGTTTCATTCATATAGGTGTACTTATATATTGTGAATGTCAGTGCTACCACGACAAAACTTGATGAAGAAAAATAACTCCCGAGTTGACTGCTACTTAAATCCGAACCTGAGTTGACTCTTTTTTCTCAACCCAAATTTCGAGTTGGCTGTATCTTTTACCCAATCATCGATATCTTATTGTGGCACAAATGAGTATTTTGTTGAGTTGACTCCGGATTCGCGAGGGCAACGCCGTAAGTGTACTTATCGCGCGCTCAGCGCTCTCGCTCTGAATCTATGAAAAAGGGCTAGGTACTAAGTGACGCTAATGCAACAGCGTGGGGCGCGTATGAAAGAAATCACACGCCCGCGTGTCAAGTGCAGCGCGAGCGTGAACCAGCGCTAACGCGCGACAAGCCGGACCTGCAGTCGTCGGCGTCTTTGATACAGCCACGGCTCGGCTCTCCTCTTCTGATGGGCGCGCTTGACGCCAAGCAACTCGTGCCCACTTGCGCGCGCGCCCGGCATTTATATTATACGCCACGTGGGCCACAAAGTCCCCGATACACCTATAAGTACCGATCCCATATTAGGTACTGTGGTGTATTGCCTGTACGCTTAGAGGATGCACACATAATACTTGGGTGTCGAAGAACCCGCAAACCACAATATAGCCAAGCCGTATTTGTGTAACGCATTTGCATGCGTATCTATGACGGGTTTTTTCGCCTCCAGTTAATTTTTGATCCTTTATTATTATTATTATTATTATTATTATTATTATTTTGAGCCAAATTGACAACCATGGCTCATGTATGTCTGATATCTTTTAACTTGTCAGAAATTTTGCCCCTCTTTGTCTTTTTCCAAAACAAGAAATAAATGCGAATAACTTTCTCGATCCATAACACGCACTGGTCTTAGAACCGGGCTTACTTGAACATTTTGTTGGTCAACAGTTTATTGGTTCTCATGAAAATTTAAAGGCATTTCTGACTACTTGAACAATTTTTTTGTTCTCGCATAATTCAGATGTAATTAATCGTGATTTATTTTTCATGTGTTTCAGGTAAGACCGCAGTGACTGCGTGACTGCATCTGCTTGGTACCAGTCTGTAGACAGTAAGAATACTTAATTAATCGTATTACACCCCTGCGAATTCGTTTTTAAGCAAATATAAACATACATCATTGCGACTCGTTGGAGACATTAGTTTGCATGAAAAAAATCATCACCAGTCTGAGACTCGGGTCCATTGTGTGGACAATGAATTTATGATTCGGTAGAGCGAATCGACCATCGATGTGACCTTCGCCGTGCACGCTCGGGAACGAGGCACGCGGCTCAAGCCAGAGCAGAACATAAAAACTACCGAAACGAATACGAGTGCCCGTATAAGCACCAAACTTCTTGGCGCGATCTTAAAATCTCGAAATCGTTCAGCGGACATAAAAAGCCCCATAATACGAGGAAAAAAAATCGGCAGTAGGGGAAATGAAAAAAAAAAATTGTATCTTCCACGAACTACGCTCGATGCATTGCGTGACCAACTAGCCGGCACAACTTCCCAAAATCTCGACCCTCGCGCAGTACACGTTACATCCATCCGAGAAGCTTTTGTACGCATTTTATAATAACGGCACTTGCCGACTTGACTTACCTTTTCTCTTCTTTTTTTTTTTTTTTTTTCGTAGTATCGCAAAACAAGTGGCTAACAATTAAATCGATCAACACGTCTAGTCTTGCACAATCTCTACTGATTTTCAAATGGTAAACCAAAACTATATTTCATTCACATAATTATGATTCGTGTACAATTAAAAATTTGCTGGAAAAAAAGTTTCGTTCCGTTGTTTGGACTCTGCTTTTTCCTACTAAATGATCTCGTGCAATAATAATAATCATAGCATGATTAGTAATTTTTTTCATTTCATAGTTCTTTCGAATGCTGTTTTGTATCTGAGATAAATTGCATGATTGAAGTTTAAAAAATTTTTCTTATCCCACCTGCTAGTAACCCAAATTGAAGTTAATTCAATGGACCTTTAAAATTCATTCTTCCGAAGTTGATGCATGAAACTCTAAACTCATAATTATTACGATAGTGATGATGACAATGTTGTGCAAGATGTTGTACGTGTACTAATATTATTTACAAGACGAATTGATTTTTATATCTGGTTCCGACAAGCTGGTGTACGTTTCATAGGAAAAAAATGATAAGGTGTCTTTGAAATGGAAAAAAAAACCGCAAAAATTGGAGAAATCGTATTAATGATGACTTCGTTTCTACATAATAATAAGAGCCGAGCGAGAGGCCAAATCAACGAAAAACATAGCTTTTTGTATGCAACGCGAGGTTTGCACATTTATTACTTGAAGCGAAATATAAAAAAAAAAAATTACCATCCAAACTTCTTACAAAATTTCTTTAACTGCTTGTATACGATTGCTGTTACGTGACATTTTAACGTTGAATCATCTATGAAAAAAAAAAAAACTTTATAACACGCTCACCCGAAGAATCCATGCACTACTTTCGCGAAAAGCAGGCCCATGCAATGAAACCCCTTTTAGTGTAAGCAATCATCGGTCTTGACTCTGTCTGCACGCACATTGTACATGTACATCACATCAATATTTTTGAATACATAGTTATTCTGGGCATCAACTTTTTTATCCAAAATAAACCATTTATGTATGTATGGCCAACGTAAAGTGAAAATGCTACCGAAGAAAAGTCGAGCTTAAAACAGTCCAGAAAATGGCGATTCGACAAGCGTCTTCCACCAACGCCGCGTTACAATTACAAGTGCCTATCCGGGCATTCGTATGATTTCTCAGTACATAGTGTGGCTGGGTGCATGTGACAAAATTGTAATTGGATTGGTCGTAACGATCCGATTGATGATCCCAATTGTCGGCGAGTGCCGGCGCGATCTCGCGGGTAAAAATCATTCTCGATCAAGGCATGGAAAATAAAAATGCACGTAAGCAGCCACGGGCGACAGCAGTGGCTCTTTTTTTGCATATTGTGCAGACATGCGATAGATACATCCTCACGAGTAGGTATACGTATGGCCGGTGCAGTGCACACGGGAGCCGAAGATTGCCCTCGTGCCGAGCTTTTTCTAAAACACGATCGATTTCGTAAATCGGGCCCTCCTAGCCTCTTCACTCGTTTAGCTTTTACAACCGATCCTACCTGCTGCTGCTGCTCACTTCGGGCTACACGGGGTGTAATTTCATCGATCGTTTTTTCTCCAGCCGACTCCCCATATTCTGCACCCTCCCCTCACCACCCGCATACTCTCTCTCTCTCTCTCTCTCTCTCTCTCTCTCTCTTTGGTTCCCTTGTATTCTTCCGTTCGACACTGCCGGCGAATTGTATTATCCCGGTATAGTTAATGTTATTTCGCGAGTCAGCCTCGGCGTAGCCTCTTTGACGAGTTTACGAGCAGCGCGCGAGCAATTTCTCCTCCCCCTACTCGGCTTCGCCTGCCTTGCCCGCGTACCATGTGTGTATGTGTATTATTATGATTATTAGTTAGTACCATGGGCCATGGCATTTACTTTTATGTACGCGCGCGCGTGCGTCTCTGTGTGTGTGGTGACAATATACATTTAGGAGGCGTTAGATGGTAGATTCATACCTGCGCGCATGTGTGTGTGGATATAGGTACAGCCAAGGAATGAAGGAATGTTTCGAACGATGGAACAGACACATGTACGGACGGATGGATGAACGGACGAGCTGGACGGATGGCTCTCGGGTGTGCGTCGTACATGTCGTGCATCTTAGCCCCTGGGCAACTTCATCGTCTCTCTCTCTCTCTCTCTCTCTCTCTCTCTTTCACTCGCTCTCCGCCGCTGCGCTTGCTGATTTATGCCCTACGTTATACCTCTGCCAATAGATTTACATCCTGATATTTATTATTCAAAATATTATCACGTACGTTTATTACGTTGGTTCGGGTCCCCGCGCGATTCCTCCATCCTTTTCTCAATCTCCCCTACTCTTACTTGCTTAACTTTTCTTTTTTTTTTATTTCTTTTTTTTTCACATCTTACTCTCTTTATCTTTTTCTACTCCTGTTACGGAGATATTTGCATACGAGTTGGGCATCAAGGCAAGATTAAAAACACGAGAATGGGACAGTTGTCCGAACATTAAAGGATTGGAAAAAAACAACACGATCAAAATTTATCAGCGATCAACTTTTTGAAAAAAATTAGGAGAGGTTGGCGATAAGGTTGGCTTAAAATCCGGAGATATGGGCTTCGAAAACCTTAGTAACGGTAATCTTCGAAAGAGTACAGAAGCCACGAGTGGAGTCGCAGTCGCTAAAGACAATTCCTGGGAGCTTTGAGCAGCCCAGGCACGAGGCCCAATTATCACCCCGGCATTTCATGAAAACAGGCTTGACTGCAGAGTAGGTGGCTTTTTAAGGATAAGCAGCCCACCATACTTGGTTAAGTTTCAGCATGGTACTACGTGAAAAAATATGATGCTTCATTGTTCGCAACCAAAGTGATTAAGTCAATTGATATTTTGGTGTTTGCGGCTCAAACGGATCGACCACGATAGTAATTCGAAAAAAATAAATAAATAAATAAATAAGTAAAAAAAAAAAAAAAAAAAGAAACAAACTAAAGGCATCCAAATCAAGGGAAAAGAGAGAAAGAGCCAAGTCGGGCAAATCCGAGTTTTAATGACATTACGAAGAAACGCGGAGCTGGAATTAAAATCAGAACCATCAAAAGTCGAGGTCCACCGAGCTGGATAGAATTCGAAATTGTTCCGCGAAGCACGGGAGGCTAACTTGGTAGGCAATGAACTAATCATTAAAACGATGAAAATTGCGTGTATATACACATATACCTAAGCGCGTGCGTGCGAGCACATCGACGTGCACGTGTTTACGTACCTGTACGATGACTAGGTATATAAAAAGAGGGAGCTTGATAATTTTCGGGGGCGTGGAGGCCAGTGGCAGCAACAGCAGCATCAAAGGGGGGCCAGGGGGAGCTCTCGCCTGCCACCGCATCATTCAACGATTATTCATCGTTTGGTGAGCCAAGATCGGTAAAGCATTCGGCTCCCGGTTTCACTCACGCGCCAGACATGCGATGCGCGTCCTGATCCCGTCCTTCTTCGACCTTGGATCACGCTACGCCGTCTAAAGCGTTTAACTTTTACCACCACCACCATCCCCCACCTCCACACACCCATTCCCTCCTCTCTTTCGCCCTCTTATGGGATCTTTGTTGTGCTCCCTGCCCTCTCCCATAGGGCGCTCGTTGACTGTCCGGATCCTGCGCATTTGTTGAAAAATAATGCAATGCTGGGGTTTTCGTTCATCGATCAAACTTGCCAGTGTTGATGCTACTGCTGATTGCTGATTGAATTTAACAGGTATGTTGGGTTGGATGGACAAGTGGCACATTTTTTTACTCCGTTTTAGAGGTTGGCTGATGTGTTTGAGAAGAACAAAACATTGGCGAGTCATTGTCCTCCGGAATTCGTTGGAAACCTCGTAAAAATCGACGTGTGACAGTCGAGGTCCGCGCGGAACCTAATCTTTTATACAATATACTTGTAAGTCCGTGAATTTTGTCAAAGTATACGTTGTATCAAAATAGTTGGCCGTCTCTTAGTTCTACTGCCGATCAATCTTATAAAATACAGAATGCACACGCAGAGGGACACTATTTGGTTTTCATTGTAAAGTTTTCTGATAAATATACGAACGGCATATCATGCTTTAAACTATAGTCTCCACTTGTATTAAATTTTCAACGTAAACTCTAATAAAGTTCACATGTCAACAAAAACCACATCCAATAAACTAGCAAAAAGCTTCCTTGATCTCTATTCTTTTGCTTTTCGTTTTAAGAAAATGTTTGATATCTCGTTTGTACTTTTCCGATCATTTTAACATGTAATAGCAAGAATGGTATTCTGAAAAAAACGATACCTAAGTTATAGGGATTTCACCTATTTAAAACAGCAATTTGAAGGGGTTTAAAAATGAGTGAAACTTGGTATAGAGAAGAAAAGTGGGATTTATTGGGTACAAAGGAGCAGGGAAGAGATAAGCTATCATAATTGTTGCAGGGAGAACAGATCGAGAATTTTTGCAATATACGTGTGATTGAGAAGGAGGCAAGGACGGTGGAGAACAAAGGAATGCAAGAACGTATGAATAAATAAGACCAGCTGACTGAAAATTTGAATAAATTTATCGAGTAGAAAAAATTAAAAAAAGGAGGCAGAGAATAGGAAGTGCACGGAAGTGCACACATGGGCTTGTCGTGTGAGAAAAGAACAATGTAACTATTGCAGAAGTGTCAAAAAAGCTGGAGAAAAATGAATCGAAGAGGAAAAGCGTACGAAAACTTATTAGACGAGAAACTAAAAACCATTTAGTCAACTTAATGAGCGCTACCAAGAGTGTACTAAACTAGTGTGCCACAAGGATACAAATTTGTTTAAAAAAATATTTAATACGTGTAATGTAGGGCAGTGGCAGACTCTTAGATAGAGAAAGAGGTAGATAAAATTTCTATATAAAAGCGTAATTTTATAATTCCAACACCACCTATATCCTGTATCTATATGCTTCACGAGTATTATTTTTTCGTCATCACACGTGTACCTGCAGTTAATGGAACTGAGCCACAAAGGCCTGCGTCGTCATTAGCACGTGGCAACTAACCCAAAAGCTACACATACACTTGCAATAGTTGGAGGGCTAACAAAAAGTTATCTGTTTGTATATGACTAGTGCAACATTGTGATGCTCGTCCTTAAAGATTTTATGTTCTTCCACGTACGGCACTGCAACTGCAAGTTCATTTTACGTATTTGGTTAGAGCTTGGGTGATTGTTTGACCAGAGTCACATCTTGACTTTAATCCACTTTTCATCGCTCGGAAGGTATTAAAACGAATTCGCTATGAAAAAGTTGCATACAGCAACTCTCTGGACCGGATTGATACGGGGTTCGATCTTTGGATCAGCGAGCGTGCGTGCGCTTCGTGTTTGTAGTACGCAAGAATTTGAATACATAATAATGGTAGCAGGGAACATCAACCCGGGAGCAACGTAATAGGCACGACCCTCCTCAAAATTGCAAAAGTAGATGGGGGAAAAAAAATAAACATCACCGAGGCAAAATAATCTCCGTCAGGACGCCCCTCTGAGATACGAAAATGTATTCTTTGGCAATCAAACCCACGCAATCCCTTGCCACAGATGCTGTGCAGCAGCTTGACAAGCCTTTTTCGTCAAGGAGACGCTCTCTTGTAAAAAAAAAGAAAAGAAAAAAAACAATGTGACGGAAAATAATCACGTATGAGGTAGAGAAAAATTTTGCAGCGCCGTTGTTGCTCACCCACACGGGATGCATTATCCACCCTAATAATCTCGCTAATAATTATACGTTCAGCTTCTCGCGCTCATCATGAGTCCTGCCTTATTATTATTGTTGTTGTTGTTATTGTTGTTGTTGTTGTTGTTGCTGTTGTTGTTGCTGTTGTTGTAGATATTGTTGTTGTTGCTGATGTGAATGATAGATTATTCTCGTGCGTTGTAGACTTAAAGCACTTGCTTCTCCCTTGCATGCTTGATTCCTTCTCTCGCGTGGGCACGCGACGAGGATAAGACAGAATGGGAGTTAACTATACATCTACGATGAGAGAAAAGCCGAACAACCCGCGTGGTGTGCAGCCGGAAAAGATTAGGCACGCCAGTAAGTAGTGCATCGCGACCTTGATCTTGAGATTATCCCATCACTACAGGATGTGATAAGTCATAATTTATTATGTGCACCGTCACTCCAACGACGTCCATCGAGATATATTTATATGGGTCATTCTACAAAAACTAGCATATTTCAGAGGCTAGAACGGACAAAAACTGGGGATGGGTTTTTAATTGTTTAACTTTTTTTGTGTGTTTTCCGTGACCAAAACAAGGATCTGCAAGAGAAAAATTTTTACAACTTTTTTACTTAGACCGAGTACATACTCTTACGGACGTGCATGACATGCTGAACTTTCAGATAGATTTTGGTTAAAATTTAAGTAGAGATTGCTAATGACTTTAGAACGTCTCATTAAAAATTTCACATCATTTCACTGCACCGTTTATTAGATATTAAGTATTAAAACAACGTCAATTTAACATGTATACAAATATGGAGGAGTCACATGAAAATTAATTTTATAGTAAAATGGTCAAAATAATTTGCCCAAATTTTTGGCATCGCTTGATTATTTAAAAAAGTTTTCTGACCGATATGTTCTTACACGAATTCACACTTAATTCACACTAAATTCACACTTACATATCATCGTCGAAATACTAGCGTGTATATTCATGTAATAGAGCTCAACAGCAAGTAAACAGACGATGGAAATAAAAATGAATTCCGTTCTAGTTCAACTTTCATTTTGACTTTATGATCAGAATTCTCATTTTTGGCTGGAGTAAAGAGATTTCAGTAAGGGGATAAGAGAAGAAAACAAAATTTTGGAAATACTGGTTATACTAGTGTATAATTAATACTTGTACAACGGGTTTGATGAGTGTTGCCTTTCGTTAAAAGTTCTCTTCTCGTTGAATGTTTGAATTTTCCTTTTCGGACGCTTACCAGTGACAATCCCGCGAGAAACAATGAACAAGAACAGTCCGTTTTTTCGCTATAAAATTTTACACCGCTAGATAAGCCTGCGTTCCAGTTTTATGCACACTCGCATGAATTCGCTCGTAAGCATCGGCTATAAAAGTAGAAACGATAGCAATTTTTACTCGACAACTTATGGTTTGGGTGCGAGAGGAGGGTGTGAGGGGTGGCATGCTGGTAATAGAACGTAAGCGGAGGTGCCATTCGGCGATAAATTACTCAACTACTCGCCACCGGCTGACCTACATACGTTACGTGAATGAAAAATCATCTTTTTCAAAGTAGGATAGCTAACGGACAATATAGATAAGCTACACTTACATAACCTTTCCTCGCACGAACAAATGGTATCGAGAACAACTTTTGGAATGCGCTGAAATGTTCTCACTGTCTTTTAAAGTTGCAAAGTTTCAACGAATTGTCATGCAAAGAGAACCAAAGAAGAACCGCAAATACGGGCCGGATGATGGTGGGTAGTACATAGGGACAGGATTTTGATTTTACCGATCGCGATCGACCACAATTCAACCTCCCATTGAAGGAGAAAATCACTCGCTCCTGTACCTCTGGGCGTTTTGGTGCATCGATGCACGATATACGAGCATCATCAGGATACTCATACCTACGTATAGTATGCGCCATTGAGGATTGACAATGCAACTCGTACTCGCACGAAACATTGTAAAGACGGAATTTACAATTATTGCGGTTGTGAGCATATGCTCGAAGCGGAGACCCCAAAGACCCGGTGCTGCGCACAAATCGCGTTCTGCTGTGAGCATACGATTTTTGCAAGCTAGAATTTCATGTTACCGTGCAATTTGTACACCACTATGCTTTCCCTAACTGTTGTGTGCTCATGCATTGCTGTATCCAAGTATTCGATAAATCCTTCGCAACCTGCACTTGACGCGTGTACGGCGTGTTTGGAAAAATTAACCCACGCTGGAACACCGTTGTTGTTGGTCCCGATATTAATTTTTTACAATCAAATAAAGATTTCTAAAATTACTCGCACATCCACTCCCTTCTGTCAGACGGGGAAAGGTCCACGCCTATACGCGGCAACTCTACACACCATACTTTTCGAAAATCTATACACATTCGATACAATTGGTTAATATTGGCGTGTAGGGATTTCGCGTGTATGTTTAGACCCTTTCCTGTCTGATGCACTAGAAGAATATGATTGCATGAAGTAAATACAAACCTGGTTACATCGAACGCACCGCTCCTACACTTACAAGCGGATTAATGATAAATTTTATAGGTTAGGTATGCCAATGGGTTTGGGCTTGAATGACCACAAAACTCCCATGTACATGGACCCTCATTAAAAAAATGTCACCCTCATAAGAGCATAACTACGAATGTTATGTACGCAAATGATCATCAGAATCCTGTTATAGACGCAAAAGTCAACGACACAACGGGTACCAATATTTTCCATGTACATATATCTACATGGGAATAGCAGCCATGACTATTTTTAGTCCGAAATGTCAAATTTTGTTCACGTGACGATAATTAGTGGAGACTCACGTGTTTGATAAAGTTTGACGTTATTTACCGTTATATTACTGAGACACGGCAGCCAATAAAATGGCACTTATTCATTCATCCGTAAGTAAATGCGTCAAGTGCATGAGTAAAACTTGGAGCATATGTAAAAAAGAACAGTCTTTTTCTCCTCTCGCACAATTTAAAATTGAATGTTTGTAGTGTTCTCAGAAGAAGTTGTTGGTAACGGAACAAATCATGAATAACAGAATGAACAAATCATTGATACTTTTTTTCAATTTGTTTGATGCCCTCGAGAAACTCCTGCTGGCCGGTATTTTTTCAATATGTATTGAACACAGGTGAACTCCAGTGTCTAGAATGACATTGTTTTCGCAAGTGGCGCAACGGCAGGGCAAAAAGAGTCGATCGCGGGGGCAGCATCGATTAGCTGCGGACAGCTTGAAAGGAGTCACACCGCAGCTGTTCAGGAAATTCATCAAGGTGTAGCGGGAGGATACGCAGGGCAAGACGAAACTACGTAGACAAAGTATCGTGCTCACGCAAATAATAAAAGAAGCCTCGCGGTGCGGGCCTGCGGAGCAACACCCGAAACCGGCCGGCCGCGACTTCCGCCTCTTGGCTACACTGCATGAAATGAAACACAATGTCACTGACGCTCCTCATCCTCTGCATTGTATGTTCTTTGGATACAGTAATGATGATGATCATAACAATGACAATAATGATACATGCATGCGCTTCAAGTCACGTATTATCTAAGATGGCAGAGATCACGGGTACGGTGCTTATTCGTGGCTGAAGAGTCTGTGGACTCCGCGCCTTCACGAAAACTATTTTCATCATTACCATTGTTTTACATGTCAGTATCGTTACCACTTGCGGGCTCGATACGTCGGTGCTGCTGCTGCTACTGCTGTCACCGATTGACACTTTTCCTACCTCTCTATATTACTTAATCGCTTTTGAGGAAGCGCAGTGCGGTCAGGTGCGTGTTCTTCCTTGCATTTGAGGCGACGACGACGCTTCGGGAAACACTTTGGTTATCTACGGCATACCTACCGGCGTACGTACCGAAGGTATGTTGCTGAGGTGAAGCCTTTTATTTGCAAAGAACAAAAAGTTGTTTGCACAATTACCTTGGATGGAGTACCACGCCAAGTCCCTGGTACGAAGAATGTGTTTCGCGATGTTTACAATCAAATCATCAACATTACAATAAGATTTGGCTCTATCTTTGTGATCTCCATACTGTTCCACGGCATACTGCTATTCAGTTGCTTTTTCACAACACTTTGCCTACTTACTATACGCTTCACTTAACCTTTACCAATTGTACGAGTACAGTTCGAATTGTGCGTGTGCCGTATCGAAACATTTTTGGCACTGTATATGAATACTTAGTGTGACGCCCATTATGGGGGAACGATTATCTGAGTCAGAGTTATCTTTTTCGTGGCCAAAGACCTTTCGAGCAATCGTCCAATGGTTCTATTACATTGCCACAATGATAACATTTTTTATGTTCTATAATTCAAAAAACGAGTAACAAATTTCGTACGGAAAAAAATTTTAATGAAAAACGTTTAAAATTATTAAATAGTTTTATTGTTGCTAGTGAGTATATGTTTGTATATAGTTCTTATACAGCAAATACCAAAGAATTAAATTATTAAAAGAAAATAAATGCACCTGCATGTAGATAATTTTAAAAATAATGTAATTGATTTAAATAATAAATTATGAACAAAATTAAAAAAAAAACAAATTCTATGATTTCATATTTTATTGTCAATTTATGCCCGGTTCCCTAATTCATTCAGAGATAATAGCCAAAATATGATGATATTATGAACATTTTTCCTGGGCAGAAATAATGTTAGATTAATTCCGGAAAAAATGTTATATTTATATCCGATTTCTGGCCAGAATTTATGCGTCCGGTGATGTTTTCATGGGTGCGAGAGAGCGCTGCACAGTTACCACAAGGTCTCTATGGTAATTATGCGACAGTCTCTTTCGCATTGTGGGACACAGCTTAGTACAGGGTCATGTGGGTCCAATTCATGGCCAGATTATCGTCACGATTTCTACCACGGAGTAAACTGACGAAATAACATTTTTCTTAAACAAAAATTGTGTGTCTTTTATCTTAAAAGCTAACAAGAGGAGTGATCAAGCAATTTACTAAGGTATTTTTAAGTTTTTATTACTCCTCAAATTATATGTTTTTTCCAAGTATTCGAAAAACATTAGCTCTTACGATGTCATTTATGTCCCTTTTTTACATTGTTTTATAGCAAAAGTCATATACAATACCATATTTTATTATCACTGTACGTTTTGTACTGCAGTAATATTATATATATCAATCTTTGGTATAGAATTATAATACATGGTTTTTTTTTAAACGAACAAGTAAACTAAATCAATTACATATGAAAAACAAACACAAGCGTGTAATACATAATTATACGGTAGATGCTAGAGAGACGATCCTGCAAAGGTGCATCTAAATTTTACCATCATGAATAGTACATATAGCGCATAAGATGTGAATATACTTAACATTTGAGGAAAAAAGAAACTAAAATAATAGTAAGGGCGGTAAAACGATAGTTGATGTTGACATCAATGGAATAGTGAACAAAGAACCTAAAAGTGACAGTAATAAAAAATCCCGACCACCGTGCGTGATGATCAACCTTGTAATCAGCAAAAACTGAAACGATGAGAATCGTGTCTGCGTGTAGGCGACAAAAAAAAGGAATGTTGTCGAACATAATTGTATATTTCATGTCGAAGGGCCGCAACTCTGATGCTTCCACAGTAACCATCTCACCCCTCGTTCCAAGATACGTAATTATAAATTTAACGACGAATTTGCGTATGTACATGTACCTCATACGTACAGAGGTCCGCACGTTAATTACACACACATGTACGAATGGTACTCGCGGCAAAGTAAACAGTTTTAGAACGAGCGGCGTGGAATAAGACGACGATTTTAGTGGGAATTCATCATTAGGCGTTATTTACTCGTCAAAATGTAAAGCAATCAATCCAGTTGAGTGAAGCGCCCGCGACGGCAGATCTTATAAATTTGAGCCTTAACTCCTCGGCGCACGAATGATTATTCTCAAAGGCTTGTCAGTTAGCTGCTCTCCTGCTAACCGTTTCCATTATCTCTCTCTCTCTCTCTCTCTCTCTTCCTCAACGCTCGGCCGTCTCTCCCCGGCTCGGTATATTTTATTAATAAACGTCCGGGGATGATTAATGGACGGGTGGCCTGTAGACGCGCGCAGAGCGGAGATCGGTTCTCGCGTTCCCCGTGTGTTATAACAACGCATCGCGTGGGTGAGCTCTTTCGCCGGTGTCTGCGAGAACCGCGAGCTTACCCTGGCAAATATATCTATACATGTGATACGCGCCGCATCTGCCGGTGGTGCCGGGGGGCAATAATATCGCCGCCGGCCTCGCGATTCGTTTTAGAATTCACGTGATGGCTTTTCCAACTCCGACGTTCGGGACGCGATAACGAGGCTGCAGCGTTTTCAATTTTCGCTCTGTCCCGGTGACGACGGCGACGAGTATCCCTCCCTCTCGCTTCGTCCTTCGAAATAGCTCTCCTTCTCTTTTTGGATCCAACGCGATACACGCGACTTTGATGTTCTCTCGTTTGAATGTCCACTGAGAGCTAACGCCAACTCTATACCAGCAAACACGCCTCACCTTCCTTGGAATTGGGAATGACAAAGCCTCCGTAGATGACAATTTTTCTCTGCCAAAAACTTTTCATTTTTTCCTGCAGTGCCCATAACGTGTATATTACATGTTCTTTGGTGTATCTCTGCAAAATTTGCAAAGAGACACGTTTGCCTGTACCATTCGAGGTGCACGTATTAAAACCGTGTTATGTATATTATAATGTACGCTGCTGCAGTGTGACTTACGTTTTCGTGGAAAACCTCGGCTGTACACGGCACTCGTCTTTTTTCTGTATGGGCCCTCGACGGAGACGGTATATACTTAAGTAACGCGTATTAAGGAAGGATGATCATGCAGACTGTTGCCAGAAGGTATAGCGTCATCGGTCCCGAGCGGGCGGGAGAGGGACGCTCGCCAGTTCACGTGTCGGGCACATGGCGTCGGGATTTCCCGAATTCACGAGACTTTTCATCCCTATGGCCGTCGCCGCGCCGATTTGGCCATTCTTTTCTCTGCAGACCGGACTGTAAACCTATTCAGCATATATTTGTGCGTGTGTACGTGTTGCACCGCAAGGCCACTTGGTTATCCGGGAAACGAGCACCGAGACACGCACTGCCACCATACCTATACACACACTCCCATATCTGGGATTGGGTTATTGGTGGTACTACTTACTTGTTTTTCCTACTTTCGATTTCTCTTGCAGGACCCAAAACTTGATTGCTCGTCCAACTCAACGTCTTATGTATTATTACATGTAAGGTAAAGGACCCAGTACTCGATGAGTCCTATATGCCAATGCATTAAAAATCTAATCTAACCTACGTACATAGTAATACAAAATATATGGTTGATCGACTATAGGTGCTCTGGTCGAGTATTGGGTCCTTTACCTTTCTATGGACAACCACGGTAGACATTGTGCACATGCGAATCCATATAAATATATGACCGCGCGAAAACTGAGCACGAATAATTTCATACCTACATTATGATATACATGTGGGTGTGTATACATACATGTATGTATGAAAGATCGTATAGAAGCTTACAAAGTACCAAAGGTATCGGTGTACGTATATGTATACCTATGGGTTATGAGCCAACCCGAGAATAGAGGAAAGCGAGCACGCGGCAATAACGGATTAACACATCAATCGGCACTTTTGCATAAGTATATATATATATATATATATATATATATATATATACTTACGTCTCGGGTACGAAGACATTCGCTCGACGCTACGGATGCTGAGAGACGTAATCTCTCTCTCTCTCTCTATGGTACATGGTATTTTCGACGCTCATTGCATCTTTGCCACTGCGAGGAGCAGTTCGGGCGTCGAAGCGAGTGGGAGAGAGCAACAGTGTTAGTAACGCGGGATCGTCGTAAATTCAATCGAAGCCTCGAGCTCACCTGCACGAGTCTATAGCGCACTGCGCTCTTTTGCCAAAATTGTTTGGGACGCGCGAAACTCTGACAGGGCCACGAGCCAGCGTTATTCTTGATTTCGTTTTACGGTCGGATTTCGCTGCGTCGACGCTCGTAAATTATACGGGCGAGGTCCTTGCACGTATAGCTCTCCATTTCTTTGTTTCTCTCATAGTCTCGTGTTTTATTGCATTTGTAATCGTCCGAATGCTGGTCGTTGTGACCGAAGGGGAACCTGGAATCTCTCTGCGTGTGTCGCGCTGACCGATTTCGGTCCTTCCATTCGCGCACCTGCTCGGTATTGTACTCATATCTATGTTGGCATTTAGACTATGAATTGAAATCTCAGTCGGTTTGACAATGATAATGAATATGATGAGCGATACGCGATAACTTTGTTGTTTTGAAAAAACAGTTGAATTCAACGAGCCGTTTCTTGACCAAAACGTCCAGAGGATGAAGAGAGAAATGCCCAACCGTTGATCGTTCCGGGACAGAAAAGGCGCGCAATATTCACCCCTCCTTGATTTAATAGAAATGAAAATTCAGTTGACACTTCCACAAACTGCTCTACAAGTGGAATCGAACTACGAAAAATGTGATGTACAATGCATAGTTAAAAAAAATTATTCAAGAGTACAATTCTTCAGTATTTTTATTTATTATCGACAATCAATTTCCGTGGATTGGCGGGTCGTTAAATTGATTTTCGTGGCTGCCCACCAGTAAAAACAAGAATAAACATAATTTCATCAACGGTTGAGAAAGATGTCACAATAAGACTTCATTTACCGCTTTTCGGGGCAAAACTGAGCTGTTCATTCGAATCACTATATTTATTAATTTTATGTACTAAATAAGTAAAAACAACCAAAAATCGTTGATTTTACATTTATTTACAAGATTAAGTAATAACCTCAGTACAGATGTTTTTTTATTATGCTTACTCGATAAAACTATTATTTAACATCTTTCCAAAATCTTGCTATATCTACCCTCTGAGTTACTGTCCACCCACACATGCATGTAAATAGGTAATCACATAATTTTTTTTTATTAGTCTGTACTCTACATGCTGCCTTTGATTTTTGAACCGATTGGATACGGAGTGCGACAGAGAATACGAGATATTCCTATGAATTTTCGACCGCAAAACAGTGGTCGTGGTGACTTGAAGTGTCAATAACGTGCGTCTACTCTTATTTTTTCAATAAAATAGCTAGCTGTTAAATAAACAATGTTATCTCTGGGCTGCCCTTTTTTACCATGTACTTAATCTCAGACGGTTATTATCAGTATGCATTAAAATTTTTTAAACTAGGACATGACATCTATATGCATATAGATATGCATAACACATAGGCAAGATAAAGTTCTCAGTTGATTAGTGCTATTTCGATAGTAGGGGAACTAGGAACTTGTTGTAACAGTGGTATGTAGTAACACACTGTTTTTGCTAAATTAATAAACTTTATGTCACATGTTTTTGTATTATTTCATTTTTATATCATGTATAGAATCACCCTATCACGGTCAGTATTCTACTAGACAACACAGTGAGTAGATGTGTGCACATGCTTCAATTTGGTTAGGTAACGTTACATTTTAACTTTAATAAATTTTGCTTTTCACTGCTATATTTTATCGATTTGCAGAAGTCAACGTGCACACAGCTTCAAAATAAATTCGATTTCAATATTTTGTCGAAAAATTTTGCGTAAAGTAATATTGTTTTAAATATTTCATACTAAATGTAGAAAGTCATGCTGTGGCGCATGCTGTAACAAAATCTTGGGGAAAATTGTAAAATGTTGCAACTAACCACAGTATCGTTTCCACAGTACTAGTGCCAACTGTTTATATTTTTCACCATGTTTTTGTTTTAGGATGAGAAATTATAAAAGAAAGACTATTTCATGTAAAAAGTGGGCATATGTTAAATTGATATTATTATTATTTTTAATCTAATGAAGACTGAATTTAGTCATCAATATTGTATTGGGATCTTCAATGATGTAAGCTTAAAAAAGAATATCTAATATAGCTTAAATTTCCATTGAAAAAAACTTTAATTTGATTGTTACTACTTGCCCCAGAGCTGTTACAACTAGCCCCAATGAAGGGGAAAGTTGCACCAACTGGTTTTTTCAGACAAATACCTTTTGCGATAAACTTTTTGAAAATTAATTATACTTAAGTAGTTAATCTATCGATTGTCACTTTATAGATGTAAATAAAAAATATACTTAGGATTACTGTTTTTCGGGAAAATTGTTACACCAAGCCCCTAGATTCCCTACTACCTTAATTAGCATTCTCCAAAGAATTTTTACAAGGACCACGAAACTATCACTATCATCCGACTAACGCGGTGATTCGTATAATATAAAACACCCAACGCTTACTCGCTTGTTACTCAATAAAATAGGTGAGATTTTCCGTTTGACGCGTAACCTCTTAATGGATCGTAAAATTACTCGTGACTAGTCTTCTCGCGCCTTATCGAGGCTGGCTGACTGACGTGCAATACAAAGTGATGTATCCATACCTCTGGTAGCTGCGTCTATTTCATACCATGAGTATCTTTTCCAAAATCTTAAGATGACCTTTATATTTACAGAGACCACCAAATAAATAACATACATCTTTTTACTTGTCAAATTGATCATACAGCTTGTACTGATAATTTTGTTTTTCTTGTTTTTCTTCTTTCGGTATGCATTATTTCATTTTCATTACTTGTGTTTATGTTTTTTGTCTTTTTAATACATGCTCCACCATCCTCCTGCCTTTGTCACTATTTAATTTGTTTTCCATACCGTTTTAGTATAATTTCACCCGAGTTGTAAACTGCAAATTAAGGAGAAAATCTATAAAAATCTCCAATTACGTTTCTGGAAAATCAAACTCGACACAGTCGGTGATCCGAGTTATTTTCCTGGTAAAAATACTATTGCAAAAATTCGAATAGCGTTTAGACCTGGAATCAGAACCTCTACATCCCTTGATTAATATACAGGAATATGGTTTAAGTGTTTCGATATGCGTGATATCATTAACCTTAACACTTGCCCTTCTCGTTCAGAATTGAATGACGGTCAAACTCGAATTTCATCTTGCATATCGAAGTACCGAGTCAGACCCTATGGAGGTTCAATGATTCACACCCCAACCACTAAACCAATGCTTGTTCATCCTATAAATCTGATCGAAAAACGGAGTGATCCTGCATGCACGTGGTCCGCTTTGACTTTGCAGACGAAAAGATGGTGTGTCGTGGATACCTAGACATTATATTGTGGAGTAAAATGGGTATTAACAACTTGGCTATGGTGCTCGGTCGTTCGCCGCGTCGCGAAAAGGGAGGAAAATGTCGTTGGTGGCACCAACGGATCAAACATGAAGCAACAGTAGAGCGAGAGACGAGAGAGATGAGCAAAAAGCGAGAAGTTGGACCCACTAATGGGCTTTTAATGACGGCCAGCTGTCCGTCAGTCACACTATTTTAGACAACTATCTCGTACGTAGGTATAACTTATTATAGATACGTCGCGTCGCGTCCACAGCTATGCGTGTATAGAATACGATTGTACATATACCTACAGTGTATATTGTATTATGCGTGGCATTGCGTGCACGTTGAGATGAGGCAGTGAAGTGAATAGCTGTGACGTCGGTGGATCTATATTGCCGATGTCAGGCTCAACTCTTCGTGATCTTGAGCTTGTTTAGCTGCAGATAGAAGAGCTCGCGTGCTCGATCGATAAATGAAGAAAGAGTTGAAGGGACACGCTGTTTTTTCAGTCCACCAGAAGTGTCAAAGCTTTAGCGAAGGATCGCTGCTCTGCGATCAGCACCACGCCAGAGGAGAACATCGTTTGGGTTACCCTGCAGATACAAGATAACATTGAGCGCGTGATATTTGTGGTCACTTGAGGAGAAGGGGTCGCTTTACCCGTGATACTAATTTCTGTTACTTGTGCACATGTTTAAAGTTAATTTGGCCACGACTCGTGATTTCTTGACTTAAAGTTTTTGAAGCCAAGAACTCATTTGACTGCTTTGATTTATCATCTGCCTCAGTTGTGCGTAGGGGAAGGTGGCCTAAAGCGAGCATATTTTAACTTTTAGGGTCCCGAAAATTTTTTATCATGATAATACTAAATTGTGTGTTTAATGTATGATGATAATGGTGAGTTTTTTTATTGTTGATGGATTTGTTATTAAAAAAATAAAAAATCTCAAAAGTCCGCTTTTCCCTAGAGGAGGGGGGACTCAAGCAGGTAATTCGTTAAACGAGTAGGCCCTACAATTAAGGAAAATATTGTTTGCTTGATTATTTAAACAACATTTGTAGTCTAATTTCGTTACTTTTCAACAGCTTAAGAGACTTGCTTATGAAAAGATAGCTGTACTTGGCTATTGAATCGCTAGCTGAAGGAGGCTCCCTCGTGCAGAAATGCCAACCCAGTTGGCATCACTGGCACAAGGGAACACAGACTAACCTGTAGAAATAAAATGACTTGATCAATTTTCAATGGAATATCTCGAAATTTTGCGGAGTAACACTATAACTTTGCTAGGCATCATTTGAAAGAGGAGATTTTTTTCTACAAAACGTGTGCGATCTTATTACGGGAACTGTTGATTTATTCGAGTTGTTACGTTGTTTCCATCGCATGTGCGAGCTCCACCATAAGAATATGTGTTGAATACCGCTACATTAAATTAATAATAATTTAAAAACTTCGCATGGTTAGCGATATAAACAATAATATCATTGGATTTAGTACATTTTAAACTATTCAATTCATCTGGTCTTGGCTCGGAAACCGTCACGAGGAAGCCTCCTTAAAAACTTGAAAATAGTAAACGATATTTACAAAATTTCTAAAGCAAGTCTCTTATTTGTGGCATAAATTGCTCTGTTTTCCATCGACATAAACTCACCATCTACAAAAAATTCAAAAAAAAAGTAAAAATGATATCAGGATTAATCAGGTACCTGCTCAGCGACCCGCTTAACCCGAGCACACGTTTTTTGAAACAAAACGTCAATATTTGTGGTTCACTTTAAACTTTAATACGCTCAAATAATTAGAAAATTATCAACGATATGATAAGTGTATTCGTTTTCAAATAATCACAAAATACATACCTATCCCTAATGTTTTTTAACAAGTTATGAATTTTTTAAAAATTGCGTGTAATTATGCCATACTTACCAATGTGTTATATTTGACTATTAATATTACTTTGGCCACGGAAAAATTGTATTTGAAAGCAGTCACCTCAGTCGGCGAATTTTCCAGTTTCCTTCATCGTTTTTATCTTGCTTATAAAAAGGTATGTTTATATAACTTGGTGCTAATCGAACAATCGCGTTGTATCATAGGTATCAGGTGTTCCGCTGAACCTACCAATTAACACACTCTACTTTGCCCATAATACCATCACGGCATCCAATAAAAACTTTTCATGGATTTATTGAATCACGATTCCAACAGTGCAATATCTACGTAGCTGACCGAGGGCTACCCAAACTAATTGACGCCGTTCAATTCTTGTCAATTGAAATTGTCGCGGGGCAAGGAGCCGTAGCGCTGCTCGTCTTAATAAACACGCTCGGGAGACGAGCAGCAAGATTTATTTTTGGTTCGAGAAACGAAGGAGGAGAGAACAGAGCAGCCGTCGCACGCAGAGGCCGCAGATTAATAGACCAAATAATCAAAATAATTCGAGCTGATGCTCTCTCTCTCTCTCTCTCTCACTCACTCTCTGTGTATGCACGCATATAAAAGCATGTAGGTACATATATGCCCAACGTACACAGTCGTCGTCACATGCGACCACCGGCGAGGCAACGGCAGTGAAAGCGTCGTGTGTGCCTTTTCTATTTTAAGACAACTAAGGGGGAGGGGGCTTTTATTCGCCTTCTGATCCCGCACCCATCCCATCAGTCCCGCTTCGTGATTTTCTCGTTTTTGGCCTTACGAATCATTTATTCCCCTCGACTTTCGTGACGCCGAGGAGGTTTTTTCGTTTAAAATGTGGGTATCATCTTCTCATTGGTACCGAACATTTGTTCGTTACCGGACCCTCGAGACGAGAATTATTATTGTCAGGGCTGATTAACGAGAACAGATAATCATGATCGTTGGATTTGAAAATATTACCAAGGAAATTAGATTACCGGGAAAATGTGTGATTCATCAAAGCTGGGAGATTTTTTTGATTGATGAATTCGCTGCTCGGCGCGATAATTTTCTTGCAGGAGGATTTAGAAAAAGATGAGTAAATGGGCGAAAAGTACGCGATCGCACAGGTATTGAGAGAAAAAAAATAATGTAAATTACTACGCTAGAACTCTTAAGATCATGATGTCTACCGAGTTGTTACTGTATGGACGATAATTATTTTATCTTTAGTGCAGTTGTTATTTTTATTGTTTGTATGTAGATACGCAGCAGAAATTACTGTCCAAAATGATAAAAATTAGGTGGCCAAAAGAAAAACGACATCGGATCACAACTTTAGCATATTATGTAATTCTAATCATAAATTTCTCTCAACGGGGTTGATCAAAAGCGAAAAATAGGTCCCGATTCTGCAGTGGAGGAGAAAAGTAGATAAAACGGGCTAAAGTCAAAAGTAAACGAAGACACTGCATCGTGCAAAAATATTTTGCAGTGTAAGTGGAGACACTTTATACCTTTGTTGTACTATATATTATACACATGTGTGTGTTTGTGTGTGACAGAGGTAATAAATCATGAGTTACGACTTTGACGTACATAGCATCTATGTATACTTTATGAAAATTGGGCAGTAAAATTTGAAAATCAAAGGTCATCCGTCGATGTATTATTGTTGCAACTGTATAATTTACGTACAGCATGTAAGAATCTTTAAAATGCATCGGTGATTACTACACTTTGCGAATTTCATTCACAAAAATCAATTAAATTTTTCGTGGAAAACAACATTGACTTGACGAACTCGTATGATCGTAAATTACTGATTTTAATGCCTGTGCATGCAAACAACAGTCGATTCTCGTTCTGCATTACCATACTTATTCAACGAAAATCATACAAATGCCCCGTGACTGTGAACGTGTGTCGCCAGAGCGGATATTTACTGCGATTGTTGCCTTGTTTTTTTCCCCCTCCTTTCTTCACTCGTTCGACGTGACACAAAACTCTTTTCGCGAGAAACCAAAACCGAGCTGTCCATTTGAATTTCAAATTCGCGCCTTCTTGCAATCATTGGTTCTCCAATTGGTTTTTTGCACTGCATGAGCCTACTACTATACCACCGAGCAACGCACGTGTAGTCATGGCATAATATCTTTTGCGCTGCATCAAAGAGACATATAGGGCAGTAGCGCTTGGGTATCGGGCAACAAGAAAATCAAAGGGCAGCCGTTGCATGAGCGCCCGAATCCTTCCGCGATCCCCACGATTTTCCAATCGTAAAAACACACATCTTCGTGGTCTGCCGCTGCTGTACGTGTATATACCTATACATGTGGTCCTACTCCGAGTAATCTGGCAGACACGTGACGACGCGACGCATACCGGCAGCTGCAGCCTCGAGGCCCCGAGTTTTTACACGTACGGTGCCCGTGCCTATATGTATATGCGTGCATGCATGTGTATATTGTATGTACACCCGTATATATTAAATCGCGGCTGCATTGCAACGAAGGATCCACGTTCTCATTGCCCCTTCCGCCCAGGGCACCGGAGCTTCCCTTAATTAAAGTCGAGTCTCCTTCCACGAAATCAGCTGGAGAACTGGAAATAAGCGTCCTCGTGGTGACGGGGGGCGTTGTGGCTGATTTTGGTGGGGAAAAGTCGTGCATTTTCATCTCGTCACGTTTGGATCGCGCGTGGCGGCGGGGCACCCATAATCCCTGGCGTTGACTTTTCAAACGGTGCACACGATCCGGTGGACGCCTCGTTCCGGTCGGGCGCTCCTTGTTCAACTTTACTCATGAATTATTATAAGTACTGCCATAGGGCCTACCACATTTATATCTAAGCGCTGTACAAGTGTATACACGGGCAGGGCTCATCCGCGATCTTGAGGGGAGATGGTATTATCGACGGGAGAGCTCGTCTCGTAATTAATTTGTATCTGCCGGGGGGGGGGCCGACATCGATCATCGACTCGCACCGTTAAATGGGATCGTCACCAGTACATCGACAACCCACTAGTAATATTCTCCATCCGAATCTATAACATGAGCACGACCTTTAAACGATATCGACCTGCATTTTAGTTGTACAACTGATGCTTTCGTGCATCTACGACCCCAGTTCCCCCCTGTGATATAGACTAGCTGAAAAATTATTACATATTCTATTTTCTCACGCACGGAACTCGTCTACTTTTTATCAAAATATCTCTCGTAGGCTAGAAGTAATCCCACGCAAAATCGCTCGAGCAAGAGTGTAAGGTTTTTATTAATCGCCGACGTACGAAATTTTTTTTTTTTTTTTTTTTTTTTTTTTTTTTTTTTTTTTTTTCTTTTTTTTTTCTCCAAGCACAAAGTGTTACTACTCCTAAATTGCCTGATTTTAGTGCATAGCAGATTTCAATCCAAAGAAGTTCCATAATGTACACACATACCTATTTATTTATTTTACTAAAGTAATTACCATCTGATTTGCACTTTTACCGAAAATTACCGAAAATTACGTAATTTTGATGATGATTGAAGTGCATAATTTTGTCCACCCAGTATAAATGAAAAAAAGAAAAAAAAAAAAAGAAAAAATTAAATAAATAAAAAACTTCATAATGCCAAAAGAAATATTGATGGATCCGACTGTTAAGTTATTACGTGTGGTCGTGGGGTGTATCAATCGATAGACTGATGGGCTGATCGGAGATACACGAATATAGTGTGTAAAGCTTAGCGCAGAGCTCTGCCGGAGCGGGGAAGAGTCGACTCTGATTATATCGCGAGCGATGATTGTTATTTCGATTTCTGTTCCTACATGTAATACCCGGGCCTTGTTCGGCTCCTCCGCGAGGAGCTCTTTCCTGGTGGCAGTACCGATTCTGCTGATGTATAGATACATATAAACACGCGCGCGCTGCCATCGCTGCTTCGATGAATGCACCGATCGCTATCGATCGAAAGTGATGGATTCGATGCTCCGCGACCCCCGTGTACGTATACATTATACCACGTAACAGCGTTGTGCTCTCTTGGGTCGGAGGACAATGTCGAGCGGGTGCGATCGGACCAATAATTAATCAGTGTACGGCTGCGTATGTATTATATGGATACCGATCGATTAATCAGTGTATTTTATCGATCACGTGTCTTGTTTTGCTAAACTGGGCTTCTCGGAATTGTGTGTATTTTCTTCTACCCTGTGACAAACTCCATATAGGTACTTATTAGTTTTGGGTATAACAATACAAGTAGTATTAGGCGCATAGGCGTGTACAGATTAAAAATAATTTAGCTACTGAGTCAACACTTCAAGCATCAAAGTGGCAGTTGATGGAAAGCATAAAAATCGTTGAAAAACCGTTCTGCTTTTGAGTTGGCTGGTATTTTTCTTCGATCGACGAACGGATTGATTAAGTTTTTCTTCAATTACGCAAGGTGCTTTTAGTTTAAATTTGCTGATAAAAGCAGGCACCTCTATATGTACCACTATAGTACATATACATACATATATCCTACATAATACAATCGTGTTTGTGCGTACGCTCGTGCATTCACTGCTCAATTATCCGAGAACAACGTAACAGTCGCAAGTATAAGTGATGTTGGCATGTCGGGTATCGCTGGTACATTGTGTTTTGAAATAACGTTTGCAGCCTTGTCCCGGGCTTTATTCGAGCCGATATGCAATTATACGTCTTATGAAGCCGTACAGGAAAAAAAAGTGTCCGCAACATTGATTTGCACGTGTGCTTGCTACTTTTCAAGCAATATTAATATCTTCTTTATGCCTCAGGTGTTCGTTTGAAAGAAATCAGCTTTGCCGCTAGAAATAGTGCTAGACACGAAATACTGCGAATTGTAGTGATTCCTCGTTTTTTTTCTTTTTTTTTATTTCCCAAGCGCGACCCGCAACCTCCATTTTTCTAATCGGCTTATGTGTGCATGCCGATTGCTTCGATTTCTCATTCCCTTCTTCTCGCAACCTTAATGTTATAACAATTACTGGCATTGTAGCAGATAAATAAATTAACTAAATATCGTGCAATTTTGATATCGTTAAAACGTAGGTATAAATGTACATCTCGCGATATGAGCAGTAGAATCTAAGGCTTCTTGAGTCAAGTTTGTGTGAAAAATTAAGAAAAAATAAATAAAGACGACATTCTTACTCGTGGTGCAGCAAGACGACGCCTCTGCTCTTCTACATATAGTCATGGGAGCGCAAGTAAAGGTAAAATAGAGAATGCGAAGCGACACAATCTTGGACAACCCGGCATGTTTGCCCTTTAGTTTCCAGGAAGAGGCAATCCTCCATTTGCTGGCTTGACTGCGGTCTTCGGTACATCCATCGGTTGAGCGTTTCTTCGTTTTGTCGCAACAGCCGATATCTCACCTTTTTTGCTTCGAGCCGAGCACAAAATAAAGTGGTACTTGGGTACTCCTTTATCTCCTGCACTTGTACCCGCGGTGCGTGTGTGACATCGACTTTTTTCATCTTGCCCTTATACCTACTCACGGTTGGATAGTGCAATATATCTATGACCCAAGATTTTATCGTAAAAAAAAAGTTTCGTTGTCTGTATACATGTACAGAAACATCAATTATCAAATTTAGTATAAGTTTGAGTAAGCATGTAATAATATTGGACAGTTATTTCTCTTTTTTTTTGATGAATGTAAAACTCTACGAAAACTGCTGTAGTAAGGGTGTGAGGTGAGGCGTATAAGTAAGAAATAGAGTGTGAAAAAATATTGACTCCAAGTGTGATAAAGATGCCGCTGAAAACAAGGATGCCGCTGATATCATAGTTAACATGTCATTGAAAGGATAAATTAACAAAATTAAAATAGCATTTTGGAAAAAGATGAAAGATTGAGGAAGAAATCACGAGGAAAATAGAGGGGCTAACAAAAAGTGGGAGGAGAAGCGACAAAAGAAAAAGAAGATGGGCTGTATTAGCGGAAGGTTGGAAAGAGCTGGAGGCATAAGGGGCATAAATAAGGAACTTTGAAGCGACTGAAGAAATAAATGGGAGGGAAAGCAGGAGAAGCAATATTGTTATTAAAGGCAACGGTATTAAACAAAAGGTGAAAAAGTTCCTCGAAGAACAGCTGAATATTGACCTATGCGTGCTGTGCATGCTTTCAAGCTGAAAGGAGTGCTGTATGACGCTAAATAGTAAAATTAAGAAGTGAGGACGAAAATAAGACGATGAAGGGAAAGAAGCATTTGCCAAGGACATTTTTATAGACCGTGTTACTACGAAAAATGGGAGAGGGAAACTCGGAATAAGATATTGGATGGTGATGGAAAGGTAATTTTGAAGGAATTATGAATATAAAGGTTGGATGCAAATCTGTATATTTTAATGGCGTACGTGGGTTACAAGTGTAGGGATCAGATGAAAGAGCAGATCTGCAAGGCTAGTTGTAGGAAAAAGTTAAAAAAAAAAAAAATTAAAGGAACCATACCGAATAAAAATAAAAAGATTGAAGGTTAGAAACTTTTTGATCCAGTGCAATGGCTGGTGTGACCGGCCTACTATACATGACCAACTAGATGACGAGATACTGAGGGAGCGCGGCACGTATTTAGCAAAAAAGGAGCTGTTTAGTGTTTTTTGTTGTGTGTTTAAGTCAAGATTACAATGAAATAGTTAGTAAAATAACGAAACGTACAGGCAATAAGTAATATGACTTGGACTGAGTTAAATTGTAGTTTTATAAAATAACTTCAACAAGACTTGCAATATAGGTTTTTTATTTTTTTTATTTTTTGTATGTGTAGTTAGGATCACAGTTCTATAGTGAAAGTTTAGTGAGAATATGGTTACGTAAAATAAATAGTACATTACTCATCATACGTTGGTCGAAAGTACGTCTTTATACACACAGTGTGTATCAACATCCTCATAAAACAACAAACAAAATTTCTTCATCATCAGTCTATCATATTTAGCATGAATTTTATGGTTAGAAAAGAAACAAAAAACTATTGATTAAATTTACCTTTGTTGATAGTACACAAACGACTCTTTAATTGACTTACTTGTTATCATTACAGCCTTGGATCATTCTTTTTCCAACTACTGAATGTATGTATGTACAATAGTAGTTGATTTGTCTTTTCCAAGTCTTACTTGGATCTTGGATAAAGTTTGTTTTTTCATTACTTCCGTCTCCAAATATTTCCTCAATATTTACGTGTATGACCCTCGAGACAGTTAGCAAATCAGAATTTCTTTATAATTGGTCAAATCCTTGTTATCTCCTTTTAAAAATGAAGGCACGATCGCCGTTTTCTAATTTTTTAGAATTTCATCACCATCGTACACTTTAAACAAAGTTTAACAAAATGATTCTCTGATCTCTTTGTTAGCGTGTATACAGGCTTCATTTAATACCTCGTTTATTCTGCCTGCCTTCTTTTTAAGGTTTGTTAATAAAGTCTTGTAAATAGTGTTTTTCATCGTCATGTAAATTATCTTTGGCTCGTACCTTTTTTTATTTCTTGACCCTATTGTAGTCTTCTAATGATTTTTCCAAGCCTTTAAGCTTGGGCTATTGTCACTAGCCTTCGTTTATTTAAAAGGGTATTTACTAACGCATCCGGCCCATGCAACGGCTGAATATCTTACTTGCAAATCACTTCATCCAAATAAGTTGTAAATAGATTGACATCTGAAACAGTTCTTCTACAAAACACGGCACGAGAGGAAATGAAGTCAATGAATTTCGAAATTTCCACTACAGGTATTGATTTTTTTTGAAATGTGCTTCACCCTCTGCTTTATGTTAAATAATTGTGTCAAGTATACAATCCTTATACAATTTTTCCCAAGAACCCACTCGCGTCTCGTACCGCTTATTGAATGAACCAACTGTACTATAAAAATACTAATGAGTAGCATAGGGTTCAGTCAAGCCGGACTCTCCTCGAAAATAATTGAATTTTCAAATAAGACAGAATTTATGCTGTCGTAACGGAGCGCCGATTAGCTCAACAAATTCTCACCTTCGGAGGAGCCGGGCTTTCGAGCCCACCTCGGCGTCGTCGCCGGAGTCACGGAAGAAATTTTCAGGATCTTTGGGGCGGAGGGAGGGGGGACCCCTAGCTGTGCGTCCGCACCACAGGACCCCTTAGCAGCAGCACATCTTCGTCCCAGTCCTCTCCTTTCTCCCTCACCCCCCGTCAGTATCTCCTTCCTCGTGCCGCCAGCAGCCCAGTTCTCAGCAGTTTGTCATGAAGCGGTGGATAGGTATATAGGTAGGTAGGTGGTGCGGTGGTAGCCGTTCTCGCGCGGACGCACGTGGCTGCTCGTCGAGTAGGTATAAGTATACAGAGTTGGCGCCGGTCGTGATTTGTGAGCCGAATCCGTCCCATTCTCGTGCTCCCCGGCTGCGATCTACCCCCTCCTTCTTCCAACCGTGATGGCACGGTAGCCCATGTACAGCGGTCGTCCATTGTTGGCGATTAACGTGTCACACGTGTCGTGCAAGTACATAGGTATACTTAGTTCCCTGATAATGACATCTTTCTTCAAGGCACTTAACAGAGAGCAGCTTGTACTTACCGACCTTGTGTGGCACGAGATGCCATCTCGACCTATTTATTGGATTCTGATATGCCGATGCACTTTCATCATTTACCAGCTTCGAATATTATCCCACCTATGCTTTGTTTCGCGTTAATTTAAAATGGCCTCAGCCGACTCTTTTAGTACCAATTGTTTATTTTAGCCTGATTTCACGGATTTAGAATACGACTTTGAGACACATTTTTCATACAGAAACATAATGGGTAGTGCCGCAGCACTAGACTCCAAAGTACTTTACTTGTGGGACAAAATTATGTCGTGTCCAATAGTATTATACCCCTTAAAATGTGGCTGCGTAAATGTATTTGTGTATATGCAACGACAATGTGTTTCCAAACGTATATACATTGGAAAAAACGACTGCCATCAAGAATTAATAACTAGATTTCAGTAAGAGAAATCCGTTCAAATCCATAATCGAGTACATTTAAAATGATTTGACATTTTCAACTACTAAGCGACATCAACACTCACTGCTCGTACACAAACAGCAAAGCCAATCGGGATGACTGGGGTAAATTAAAATGAGCCATGATACTTTACATAAATTTCATGATCATACGTTATGAAGATGATCCCTTTTGGGGGGATTGAAAAGTATCAGAATTATAGGATGTATTGAGTCAGGTAGATAACGAAAAGACAAATATACATCAATGTGATGTGGACATCTATAAACGACACCAAAAAATTATGAAATTACCAATAGAATCGACAAAAATATTGTACACGAATGAGGCATGTCCGCATGTTAATAATTTTCCATTTATAAATAATCATACGTATCACAGAAATCCGTTTTTCATCCTCACACAACTTTATGCTCGATTTTTTATACAGAAAATTAGTCCTCTAAGAAAGTTTTGCTTTCACAAATAATTTATCATCATGCATTTGTTGAAATTGACATACCAGCAGTTTTCTTATAAATAAATATGTCATGCAGTGGATGAGGTAGTACATAAAAAATTTCTAAACCAGTACTTTTTTCCTCAAAGTCACATCAGACAAGTCAGATGTATATATCTGACTTATCTATTGTTTGTTTATATACCTACAATTTTTTTTTAGAAAAGTTACACTACTGTAAGTGGAAAAATAACATTAGTTATATCACAATAAGTGTCATGTTTTTTTTGTTGAGCCAAGTCTCGTTAAGTTGTAATTAACTTGAAATAGTACATTTATTTTAAATCAATGTATAGGTTCTTAGACGATAAGAGAGATATTATATGATTACAACAATTTAAAGACTTTATTCAAACCATCACAAATTTATTTTATGCAACGCTAATCATCAAAAAGTTTCCCTTTTAACTTTTCAACTTAGTATTCATGACAAAGCGGAATCTACATGTTTTTCGTCAATAAGTATGATCAGATTTGATTTTTCGGATCCTTGTAAATGTCATTCATGAAAAATGTCATGTTATCAATTTTAGAATCATTTAACTGGAAGATAAAAATAATTTAGTTAAGTTAAACACATACAGTAAAACATAACAGTAAATGGTATAAAAAATACAACAATTGCATAGTACAACAATTGTAATTCAGTTCAACTGATGAAGGCGTATTGGGTAAATAGTGAAATATCCCTTAAGTGTGTTCCGTGAAGTTTTCATTATTTCTCTTTTTACGGTGTCTACGATGGTTTTTAGTCCATTTGAGCACTGAAGCTCAAATGTTAATTTCCCCCCAGTACCTCATTTGAGATTCAAATGTAAATCGAGATTGGGTAAAAAATGAAAAGTAATAATTGACATCCAAAGCGTCTCTTTTCCAATAAATTTATAAATTACAAATCTTATCATCGTCTGTATTATTGAAACTTAATATTTTTATAGACGACAAATCAAAAATCTACGTCTTATTAAATTATTTTGATCTTTGAATTGTAGCAAGCATGTTGATAGCTGGTAATAAATTTTTGAACATTGATTAGTATTACCTTAGTTTTATTTGTGTGAACATTTTACGAGTAGATTTCGTGTTGGTTGGCCACTTAAGGGGGCTCCAGCGAGCACTGGTACCAACCCGAAAACTATTCGGTTAGTTGGTATCACTTCTGTGAGTATATATCTATATATACGTGTATATACAAGCGAGCACCATCATCTATATATATGATGTGTCCGTACCTATGGTAAACAAACAGCAGCTTCTGTCACGTACAGAGACTACAGAGCGTTTTATTTAGAATTAGTTTTTTTGTGTTATAAAAAATGAAAGAAATCACACATCACTGTAAGAGTCATCAAGACTTTCAGGATGCTGAAATGATTTTGCAACAGCAAAAAAGAAATAAAAAAGTAATTGATGATAACAAACAAAAATTAATTGTATTAAAATGTATTATTAATGATAAGATAATTTATAAAATGGCCAAAGAATCGAAATCAATAGAAGTATTAGTAGATGCATATAAAAAAGATCCTACAAATGGCATCACCTCATTATTATCTATGAGTGTAAATAATAAAGTAAGAGTTATTTCAAATAAAAAAATTATTGACGCAATTTTTGATAAAATAAAAAATAATTGCAGTTAAAATTTTTCAATGTTCTATTTTATTTAAAAAAAAAAATATGTGTAAGTAATCCATAGGAGAACACGATTAAAAAAGAGTTACAAATGACATGAAACTTATGTAAGTACTTGCAGTGTAATTCTGAAATATTCAAAAGCGCGCGCCTTACAAACAACAAGATGGCATCCCGTCATGACCCTGCTAATTCAATGACTTGATCAATACTTTACAAAATATCTCAAATATTTCCAGGGTTACCTATATTTTTGAAGGTACCATCTGAAAGCTGAGATGTTTTTCTATAAAACAGTTACAGTCCTGACATGTAACTCCTCAATTATTGTTAGAAAATACCGATGTTTTCACGTTGCTCTATGAGAGGCTATGTATAATGTACGAACTTTGAGAGCAAATATCTCAAAATTTTCCAGGGTTAGAGGGGTAAATCAGGATACCGTTGAAATCAGCGTGTTTTTATCTATCAATTAAACTACCTGTGACTTCCTAACTCCTCCCGCTGGAGCCCCCTTAAACAGGCTTGTAGTGGAATATGACGCGCCATCAATATACTGCCGGGTATCAGCATTTAAAGAAAAGACAGATTGAATAGACTTGTTTTTCGTTTAGAGCGCGCGGTGGCTCGGTCGGCTAGGTCGTGGATTGGCACGCGGGAGACCGTGGTTCAATTCCCGGCCAGTGCGACTTTTATGGGCAAAGTACCTCTGTGTCTTTCACATGTGCTTTTTCACCACGCAATGCTCCTCGAGGAGGGTTTAGGCGACCTTCTCGCAGCAAATTTGCCTAATTCCCCCTACCCCCCTCCCAGTAATGGGGAGGCCTCCCATCCCTTTCCTTGTCCCTTTCCCAAGTGCTAAGTGCCCATAGTAGTGCCCTTATTAAAAAGGAGCCGGACGTAGAGCACTATAATATAAAAAAAAAAAAAAAAAAAAAAAAAAACTTGTTTTTCGAATATTGTGCAGCTCTTCCAGTGTGTGTGTAATGGAGATCAGAGGAATCATAACGAATTATCATTACTTTCGATAAATTAAATATTTAAATTATACTTAGTCACCTCATTGCGATTGAAAGAACCTCGTAATAATTGGATGAAGAAAAAAATATAAGGCTAATTTCAGGATTGGTTATAAAGTCTGTCAACTTGGCATATACGCAATCGAAGTGTCACGTCTTATGGGTGCCAGCTCTATGGTAAATGTCACATCGAATACCAATATTAAGATAATAAATAAAACCAAATAGCTTATAAGTGGTATGATTTTAATTGAGTGCAACCATCATGTAAGAAATAGTATTTGTTAAATTTTTGTCTAACGTATCAATAGGTTATCAACGATAGCAGTATCTCAGTACTAAGTTTAAATGCCAGCAAAGAAAGTACCTTGGGATAAAAATAAATTTACTGTTATTTGTATGGAGTCTAACTCTTGTAAAATAGTTAAACTGCAACTTATCTAATTATGAATCGCTTTTGATGTTTGAAAATTTCTCATAAACTAATTGTGTAAAAGACTCTTTCACTCAACTGTATACGGCTTGCGTAGTGGGGTAACCCATCTCGGTAGGCCACACCTACTTCTCGCGGTTTTTAGAAAGCACTTTCAAAATGAAAACGTACATAACAATCACTTACAAACACATCCAAGCTCAATCAATTAAGATTTTACCTTGTTTTTTACCGTAAACAACCGTAAATAATGCTTACCCTTCTCACATACATACAACTAGCTAATTATGACGTGAGCAGATGGAGAAAATTAAAATTGATACCATTCCCCGAACACCTAGTTCTTTTACTAGTTAAAATGGCTGCAACTGGTATGTATTCAAAGCTTAACACTATAATTAGTACAATATATTCATAATAATATTAAAAATAACAAATTCAACGGTAGTAAGTTGATGGGCTATAAACAAATAGTACACGATAAGTGCATTACATGGTCTTTTCCGTAAATCATCACTAGTTTGAAGGTAGTTGTATACCATCTGCAGGAGTCACAAAATAGTTTCCTAGTCAAATAATGATGAATTTTTTTTTTTATTATACCAAAAATCAAGTTTTATCTTATTAACTATTATCTATGAGACATTATAATAGTGTGATTCGTTTTATCGCTGATTAACAGGTTATAGCTGTAGTATTATTATTGTTATGTAAATGCAATAAGCATGAAAAAGTGTAAACAATCGTTTTATGCAAGTTGCATACAGTTTTATATTTAAATGTAGTACTTAAAGCTCTGACGCGATAAGTACTCTGTGAATATTTACAAAGTTCTCACCGACACACGCATTTTAGTCAAACCATACGGAAACATTACACTTGACCCAATTTAAGAAGAAATAAAACTGAAAAAGCCAGTGCTGTTAGGCGCATTTCTAACCTTATTTACAGTAACATATTTAAAAAGCTATAGAACTCTGTTGCGGGGACCTAAACAATAATGAACTTCAATAACTCCATTTTTAGTTACTCACACGTGTTATCAAGAGTTAGTTAAAGTGTTGTAAAATTATATGTAGCCTCTTTTTTACCTTACGGGTGATAGAGTACAGCCAGTAATATCTCACTTTACATTTTTTAAATCTCTAGTAAAAAGTTTTGAATGCTATTTTAATGACCGTAAAAATTTAATTTTACTATAGTTGCGTGTAGACAAATCATTAAATCCAAGAATAAATAGTGATAAATAGTTTTCGTTTTTGAAAACATACATATATTGGTCATTCTATCAAAAACGGTTTCTTTCATATGCCAGTTATGAAATCAAAATACGGACTTTTTATTTTTTTTTCAACGACATAACATAAACAACATTTTGACGCATTTTAGAGAACCAAAAAAAATTGTATTCAAGACTTAGATGGTACTTACAATTTCAATTTTTTGTATTTTACGATGGTTGAGAATGTCACAGAAATTTTTGCAATTTTTTCAACCCGATAAGCCAGTGCTACAGGCTCGCGAATCCGTAAATTCGATTTCCCCAAAGTAACCCGTAATGCTAAAGAATGTTATGTGTATCTGTTCGAAGCGTTTGGTGATCGATTCGGAATATGATGTGTTGAAATACATATAACTGTTTTGTACATGATATACAAGTGCAGTGGTAAAGTTTAATTTTCATTTGGTGCGTCACAATATGGATTTTCCGATGAATTTATAAGAGCCAGTATCGCTTTTTCTTTTGCTAAGAGCTTGTAACTCCATCCCGAAACGCTTTGTATCTTCGTTAAAATGTATCTCGTGCAGATCTAGCAGGGCACAAAAAATTTTAGCTCATTTTGGTCACGGACTATACGAAATAAATGTTTCAAAAATTAAATACCCATTTTTCCTTTCCAGCTCTTCAAATATTTCGATTTTCGTAGAATTATCCATATGGATAAATATACTATTTCTATAATTTTGGATCTATTACGATGGTAAACAGCTGCGACATGACAAAAAAATTATTTTTCTAACTAAAAAACAACATATTCACTATACATGAACCTCTGCGAACGTACTATATGTATTTATAAAACATAATTCCTGAAATTAATTCCACTAAATTACTTTTTTTTTATGAAGTATCACCGAAGTATAACTCTTAAAAATATATTTGACACACACAAAAATATCGTATATGTAGTGGATGACAATTTTGAACTACGCTTACTTTGTAAAAAATTATTAGAAATCCTGAGTTAATTTAAAAATGAAATAAATCACTGCAATGGGTTATAAATAAGTGCTATAAAGCTAGTCTAACCTGCACTCAGAGAAATTTTTTATAAATTTTATCGTAAATGCCCATAAAAATTACCGTGCAGAACCGTAAACGTGGGACTAGGTCGTCACTCCGGACTTTTTACCTAACCTTAACAATTTTTACCGTTACGCCCAGGAAAAATCATTGGGCACCCAACAAAAATTCCCCTCACGACTCACGAGCGAATGTTCTTTGTAAGTAAGACAGAGACACAGTTAACGTACCTATTTGTTGTCAGTACAAGATGCGACCAAAAATGTTTTTTTTTTAACGACTTGATTGTAGTACGCTATCACTGTTGTCATTATTTTTTTTTTTTTTATTAATGTAACCGGTTAGACATTGTACCATTTTAAATAAATATTTCTTTAGAATAATTTAAATGCATCAAGTAAATTTATTTAAAGATTTGTAAGCCAAACTGATTTAACATTGCAAGTGGACTGTCCGATATGCATAAGATTTAAAAAAAATGTACATACTATAAAAAAGAATGTATAATACTATAATAATTTTATTGCTTCAAATACAATGCAATTCAACTATACGGTCTCTGTTTTACCTACAGTGAACATTCGCTCGTGAGTCGTGAGGGGAATTTTTGTTGGGTGCCCAATGATTTTTACTGGGCGTAACGGTACAAATTGTTAAGGTTAGGTAAAAAGTCCGGAGTGACGACCTAGTCCCACGTTTACCATTCTGCACGGTAATTTTTATGGGCATATAACATAAAATTTATAAAAAATTTCTGTCAGTGTGGGCGTTTTTCAACCTTGATCAATTACTACGATCTCATTGAGAAAAGTAATTTAAAATTGGTTTTACTGTCTCTTGATTACTAAGCTAGAAGATGTGATTTTTATACATCTTCCTACATTATTTAGTTGCATTAATCTTAATACCCTCATACATTTCAGTAACGACTCCATAGTTCTCCCTTTTTCAATTAAAAAAACACTGACATCTGAACTTTTGCTTGTAAAAGTACCTAATAATTTTGAATCTATAGATTATATACTTCTGATGAACATCAGATACGATTTAAATAATAATTTAAGGGGCTAGAAGCAATTTTTCATACTGAGCTTATTGCTGAGGACTCTTTAAGTACAGTTTTTGTGTGAAGCTAAGTTTTGAAAAAGGCTTTGTACAATATTATTAACTGGCCGATACCGAAATTTAATTTAAGTTTTTACCTATAAAAAAACAAATTTTAATGTAAAATTACACACGTATATAACGTGCACAAAAAGACAAACAGAGATTTAAAAAATGTATTTTCGTGATCAGAAACCCCGTAAATATAAAGAAAAATTTCTTTGAAACAGTAAATTATACATACACCAACGTTGAATGTGATTGTAAGTGATCATATGATTAATAATAAGTTATAAGATAAGAGGGCTGGTATAAACATAAGTTTATAATAGTTATATTAGCTTTTTTTTTTTTTTTTTTTATTCTAAGTAGGTTTTGCATGTCTGTGGCGTATTTTATTTACGTATGAAAATACACTAAACCAAGGGTGGATAACAAATTCTTCAACCTAAAGCAAAGTATTTCTATTCTTAGAATAAGGCAGTATATCACCACATGCGTGGCATAGTTTTTTTTCGTAAGGTCTTTCATTAGCACGACGTAATCTTATCGTTCAATGTAACAATTGCAATAGCACGCACACGGCACCAGTGAAAGCTCGACAAAGTGAAAAAAGGAGCAAGCCATACAGTGGATAAATACAAGTGTGGGAAAATAATACCAATACGAGAAAAGACTTAATGATACAGCGCACCAATAAAAGTTACAAAGTATATAAAACAACAAAAACGCGCTGAAATCACAGCGCTACCAGCCATAAATCTTGCCGGAGGCTCGCGCGCTCTTACACGTGTGAATCAGAATTACGGGCGCCGCGCGTGTCGTTGCACGCGTATACTCAAGTGTCGGAGTGAGAAGAGGGAGGCAGGAAAAAAGATGTAGAGATAGAGTGATAGGGAGAGGGAACGGCAGTGGGGGGAGGGGGTCTTTTCTACGCGAGAGGCACGCGCTGTGCGACAGCGAGCGGCAGCCACTGGTAAGTATATAAATTTAGCCAGATCGTCGTGACCAAACATCAAATCTCGTTAAGACGTCTTAATGAGAAACCGGTTTCCCGTGCAAGGCGCAGCCTCACCTCTCATCCTCGCCAGCCACAGTTGATAACTCCAAGTGACGAATATCCGTGTTCTTTTTTTTTTTTATCTTTCACTCTCGCATCAATCACGTCTCTCTCCAAACATCTAATGCATCAAGCGACGAACAAATTTTGCTATTCCGTGTGGATTGACCAAGATGCTCTAAAGACTCAACCTACCGCGATCGAGCAGAGTTCGAATGAACATTGAATACCCAGCACATGTTTGGATAACGTACGTGTGGTTGCATGCACTTACGACAGTTCCTAAATGACTCGATATCAAATAATAAATCGTTCGCTGCAAGCTTCGCCCGCTTCCCGAATCGATAAACGAATAAATCAAAATCCGATTAGCATAAAATCAGATACGGGACAAGACCCTGCGCCGCCGACGCCTTCGAGAGCTTGCATAAGAGGCCATCAACATGGGAATCGTTTCTTCAGCTCGGAGATGAATCTTGAGTCTAAGCTATCGCTCTCATTCAATTTTAAGCGCATAAAAGAATAGAAAGCTCCACGGGGTGCGAACCAGTGTTCAAAAATAAACAATTCTCTGGTGACGTTGCTGTCTATGGAATACATGGGGATGGATGGATTTATCGGATGCTACGGGAACACCCACGCGGATGTCGTTTGTTTCGAAAAATCTTAACAATCGAGAAGAAGAAAAAATTGATCCAGCGGATAAATTCCTGCGCCTTTTCTTGCCTCTACAACAGAATACGGAAATAAGTCCGTAGAAAGGGAAGACAATGGATTTGTTCATATTGATTCTGATTCAGAAATTCTTTAATATATGCATCTGCGTATGAGAGAAACCAGTCAAAAAATATTACGGGACATTTTTCATTTGATGAAATCATGTTTGCACGCACCCACACATAAATACGATAGTTCAAAGTCACATGCTGCTGTATGCAGCGTTGATTAACTGATGATTTATTTTTAAGCTTTTGTCTTTACCAACTCATAGTAAAAAAAGCCATGAGGGGTGTGGGAGGGAGAGAGCAGCGACTTTCTTAACTTCCTTATCGTTAACGAATGATAAATATCAATTAGAGAAAAAAAATTATAGAAACTATTCGTATCTTTAACTTATGGAGCAATTATTGTTTTTTGCAATCATTAACTTTGTAGTCCTATATCTGATAGTAACAATGGTGAAAAATCGTTTATTTATTTACTTATATTATGTTATACGCAGCCTTTAACTCAAAAATATCAATAAAACCATCTACGTGAATGTACAACTGAAAAAAAGCCGAGTATGATCTTTGCTGACACCTGTGCAGAGGTAAGTAGCTAGACTAATCGTGGACTAAATGCTTCAGTAACAAAGGACTTGAGCACTGGGATCGAGCTGTACTATACGATCCCTTCCATATGTGTGGCTTCACGTATGTTTTGACATTCCGAGGGTCCACCAAAGCGAGAAACCACGTCGGTAAACACGAAGAGACGGGAAATCAGAAAGCACGGGTAGGGGAAGAGGGAGAGCCCTTGGAGCTGCGCCCACTTGTTTACTCGGGGTGACACCGTATTCTTACCTGTTCAGTCCTTTCTGCACCCTAGGGCGACGACTCGTGTCTCGCGCGCCACGAGTGAGCGCACGTGCCCACACTTGAGCTCCCTTTTCCTTCACATGTCCCTATTCATACGGTTCATCCCCCTAAACATGCACTGACTCCGGCCTACACAACACAATGACTTGGCACGTTTCATCCACCTGGCTGGCCTCACACGCTCCCATTTTTCCTAGCTCTATGGTAACATTATACTCTAATAAATCTTAATCCCAATAGCCACTCTAGACAGTGATTTTCATCTGTATGGATTATATCCAAATTAAATTTGATGGTTAATTAAAACAATACATAGTAAAATTAATAACATTCGTGAATATAATTGTGCATGATCGAAACATGCCTATTCTTTCAAATTAATTCCAGTATTAATTAAAACTTGAACGAGAATAAAACATAATTTACGTTCAAGGTATCCTAAAAGTAATATTTTGCCGCTGGATATAGATCGAGAATGTCAATGTGAGCAGATTTAGGGGTAGGTAGGGTGATGTCCCTCGTAGTTGAGCTCCTCGTAACTTGCTCTCGAGCACTGACGGTGCCTTCTATGCAAATTGACCTTATTTACCTAATGTAGGGCGTCGAAAATTGGACACCAAACAAATAACAATCTTGATGTGATTTCTCAGTGGCGCCTACGCATTGTGAGGTATGCTGTGATTCACGATCCACCTTACTTATGCAGACAAAACTACCAGAGGTGCTCGTACTCCTCATGGATCATGCATCTCTAATATGTGTATGCACAGGAAGGGGTCCAAATTAGAATAATTACACCGACAACATCCAGATTCACCGACTGTAACGTTGCTCTGGTAAGAGCGCTGCTTCAATACAGGGCTGTGCAGGATAGGCTCTGATCCGCCTCAAAATTATGTGCTCTGAATAAATTGCATGTGGCCTTGTTGGGTCTTTGCAAGTATTACCTTTTATACTGAAGCTCATATATTATGTTCTCTTGCTCTATACAGAATATTGGATGGTTATTAAAAGTTTTATTGGAACTCGAACAACAACAACAAAATTTATGATGAAAATAAATTTTAAGCAATCGTATAAATATATACTCCTACACAACAACACAGTTTCAGCTGTTTGGCGCTTTACAGTTTTCCACGCAAGTGTTAAGAAAAATACCTACATTTTGAAGTGATATCGGGATCTACGATAAAGCAGGAAAGTAACTTTTTCCTCAGCATCATTAAATACATGTAAATTATTGATGAACAATAGTACTTACGGTGCTGTAACGCTAATAAAAAAACGATAAATTTGGAGATAATTTTGGCCATACATCCATAATACACTGGAATTGTCTTTGATAATTTTTAAAATTTTTAGAGCCGGCATTCCGTGGTGTGGGGCACAATCAAATCTAATATAACAAAATAATAATGTGCTTTTATTCTAATCTACTTTTATTGGTGGAGAAAGTATTGTATCTTGAGTGTAATTTCAAAACAGAAAAATCGCAACCAAATTTTTATTTGCAATACGTCAAAAACATGTAAACAAATTTTTATCAAGAAATTTCGATAATATTTTGTCAAAGTTTTCTCATACAATTACTTGAAATAAGAAAATTTTTTATTTCACTCATCCTTCCTCTGTCACTCTCACGATTTAGATGAATCCAACACGATGCGTCGTTTATCACACACATGACCCTTTTTTTGGTTCAGTCGAGTAAAAATATAATGTAATTTTTGTTCGTTTATTGTTTAGATTCGTGGAGGTCCCTTATATAAACTGAGAATCGTTAGGATGTTTTTTTCTTGCCGATTAGCTTACATTTGTAACTACAATATTAGTGGTTCAATATAATTTTAGTTGTACGTTATACTTTCATAAAACGACCTCAGCCTCAAAACGATTTTTTTAATTAACTTAATATTTCGCAGGCCCCTTGTGCCTGATGCTTGTCCAAGTGACATACACAATAATTACTATTCTTATAACTAAAATTTAAAATAGCAAATCAGAGGTAATGAGTTCATAAAACATAGGGAAACTATACCATGACTGAAGTACACTGATGCATATATAATTATAATATACCATCCAGGGCAAGCATTAGGCCCCAAGGTTTGAAGCCTATTTTCCCTACTGAGGGAGCAAGTACAGAAAACATCTAAAATTTGAAAAACCTTGAAGAGAAAAAAGCTACTTTTTTTCGTAAACAAAAGCCCAAAAATATTACATTTTTTTAAACAACATTTTCATCGTAAAATAAAATTTGCTTGTTGCTTTTCATCTCAAAAACAAAAAGTGCAATGTCTTTTTTACTTTGCTTGCAGTCACATCAGGAAGAGGATTTGTCCGATCCTGACCGTCAAGATGAGGAAAGTGGGGAAGAACTACCACAGCAGCCTCTGCAAAGGACTAATCACTCGTTGACAGATAGTTCATCAGTTCAGACGCCTCTTTCACATCTCAATAGTTTGATGAGCGTCACCAATCCAACAATTTTTGCGAAGCTTAACAAGCTTGAGGTAAGCAAAGCACGAGAACGAAGGACCATTATGATGTTTAAGGTTTGCGCGATGTATGACAAGCAGATGCGGTGCTATTACAAATATAAAATTCCATATATTTACACAAGTTAAGAAAATGCAAGGAAACACAAATGGTCGATGGCCCGAAGAATTTTTCAATCTTATATCTTCCAGTAGAGAAAACATTGGTTATTCTTTCCCCAGTAATACGGGGAAAATAGTTTTGTCCAAATCAAAAGTCGGCTTCATTTTTTTATTTAACAATTAACAATTTAGGAAAGAATGCCAATTTTTTTTTTTAGTTTTTTGCTTATATCTCCACTTCTATTGCTCTTAGAAAAATTTTTCAACCATCACCAATCTATTTGTGACCAAATTGCCTATAAGTATACAAACAGATATTTGTTGTGCAACTTGATATCTATATTTTCTTACGGTTATGTTTATATTGACATGATAATTTTTTTTTACGTTGATCGAAATTTTTTCGGAATAATAAGTTTTTTTCCGCCTTTTCTTGCCAGTAACGTGTTTTTAACAATAAATAATTGACTTACCAAAAAATCTTTTTTATAGGAAATTTGATGACAGAGAGATTAGCGGTTAAAAAGTTTCTCTAAGAACAATGGAAGTGGAGATAAAAGCAAAAAACTAATTAAAAAATTGGCATTTTTAAATAAATTGTTAAATAAATGAAGCCAACTCTTTATTTGGACAAAACTGTTTTTCCCATATTCCTAGGGCAATTCTATAGGGGAATGACCAATTTTTTCTCTACTGGAAAACATAAGGGTTTTTTTTGTCTCCGGGCAATGGAGTAAAAAAAATACTTTTTGAGGCAGTGACAAATTTTTGAAATTGAGTGATTTTGAGCAAAATTAGTACATATCGTCCATTCTCCTTACGTACATAAATATATAAATAATCGTAGTGTATCAAGACTATGAAACAGATTATTAAACTTTAATTGCCAAGTATTTTTATGTATTTTCTTAAAAAAATTTTATTTTATTTTTATTCATCTCGGGTAAACATTTTATCAAGCAACTTTTGAATTTAACATTCATAGAACTCAATGCTGATAAATATATCGTGAGTCTCAAAATTACCAACTTTATCTTTATTTACGTAGAAAAAAATAATCCACAGTCCTTACTCTAAAAAAAGTATTTAAAAAAATGCTATTTTAAAAACTAAAGAAGTTAAACAGATTTAAAATAGAACTTTACGCCTTACTGTACAGCAAAACGTGTAAAACTATTAAAATTTATTGTTTAAGATGTGATAAAATTGGACGTAATAGTTATTTACATAAGGTAATTGACATATACGAAGTTGAGTCTAATCACACAAGTGCTGCAGGAATCGGTCCGCACCAGGTTCTAAAAACGTGGGAAAATTTGGAAAAGTACAGGATTAAATTAAATGCAGACTCCCTCATAGTTCCAAGTTCAGATTTATGAGCACAAAACATCACTTTAAATAACATTTCATTTCAAAGTTTATCGTCATTCTCTTAGCAAACAGCTTTGTAAAAGCCAAAAAAAAATGTATTAATTCCTAAAATAGAAGTTATTTTAAAAGTTCTTTAAGATCAGTATCCTCAAAAGTATAAATTTTTTTACAATTCATTAGCTATAAAAATATGGATATTAAGTAGTTCGTTGATTCCATTGCGCTGCCCAAATTGAGGCATCGGATTCTACAACTTCACTTAGCATTCGGGTGGTAAGGAATGGACTTTGAGATTATTAAAAGTCAACTAATCAATCAAAATATTTTAAAGATTCCGCAGCCAAAAGTCCATAGCTTTTTTTTAAACTTAAGTTATTGTATTTTTATAAAAGCCGCATTCAAATCGTTGTAAAATATCATGTATTTACAAATTAATCGTTGGTGATGTTGATGAGAGTCAAGCAGTGAAATTGAAAATTTTGTTGACATAAAAGTATGTCATGTAAAGTGACTAAAATTAACTGTTATAAGCTTTTGATCAAGAATATTGTTATTTTAGATGTTATGTCTTGGTAATACCGATCCCACTGAAAGTTTGCGAGAATATCTTAACATCCAATTGACGAGAAACATCTTTGAAAAATTTCCTCGTACACTTTTTTCGAACGTTATAACCTTTAACATAACTCTCTTTATTATTCAGTTTTGTTGTATTCATATTTTTCATTTTATTGCTTGGTTCACCAGCATGACTAATACTTTGTTGATTTACTCTCAAAATTTCACACCAATTACTGTGAATTTAAATCATCTTCTCAAAAACTGATTAATTATAAAAAAAAATTCCCAAATGAATAATAGTTTTTTTTTAAATCTCTAAATAGGTTTATTTATTTGTTGATTTTTCAAATTTTCATTTTTTATTGACAGCCCATTATTTCCCATGCGAGTGCTTTGCAAGTTGGTGAATCCGAGGCTTCAATAAAAAAATAAAACATGAAAAATGAACATTATTTGACAAAGTAGTTATCAGTATTTCTTAACAACATGATTTCAGTTAAATTTTGTTCTTGCGACGTAATTAATAATGTTAGTTTACATTTTCGCATAATGTCGATTTTGTATTAAAAGGGAATTCATAAAAATTTTGAAGATATCACCAAATGTTATGTCAATTTTGACTCCTGTATTCAAATAAACAATAAACAAGTTTGATAAATCAGTATATATCTGTGGCTGCCCGGAATAAGGTTGTAAGTTCACTTTTTGAGAAAATTCCCAAGTACCCCTCTTTCATGTAACTAAAGTCGCAAAAGCTAATTCGACACACATCGTGAGATATTGAAAAGTGCTAAAGGGCGTAAGTCCATTCCTGAAAAAATTGTTCTCAGAAAAAGAGCATAAGTCTACCATGATTTGGATTTCTGTCAGTTTAAGGTAGGTCCCTTGTCTACTGCTCTAGTCAAGTAGGAGAACTGAACTCTTGTATATGTATGTGCATGTACGTACATCAGTATTGGTATTCTGCTACCGTCTGTCATTTATAACCCTGAAGCTGATTTTCACGTCTTTCTTGGCAAATATCTATTAAATAGATCGATTACCATTATATTCCAAAACAGTATCAAAAAAGAACGGAATTTTTCTACAAGTACATTATAAAATGTCTGCTCAGATTTTTGATTTTGAGTCGGAAAATGCTTGTACAACTAATTTTCTAATGCTTTTCCATTTGAGCTCGTGTTAAACGGTTCAACTTTGAGCTAAAATTTCTCGTGATTATGTCCGATTTGAAGTATAAACAGAGTCACCAATAGATTTAGTAGATTTCAATCTAGAAAAATAAACATATTTTGTGTTTCTCAGGTTTTCGCAAGGGAGCTGCCTTAAGGGGACTGTCGAGGTATATTTGACTTATTTTTAACAAATTTTCGACACATTTAATCACCTACAGTCGATTTCAGTGGTAAATTTAGTGAACAAACGAAAGAAAAAGCAAGAAAAATAAAAAAAGTAGGAGGGGATATGGGGAGAAGAAGAAAAGAAGGGAAAGGAAGCAACTCGAGCGTTGATTGGCCTTTTACGACAATGTACGAAATATTTTTGACAAAAAGCATTTGCCTACGTTTGATTCTGATGGTAAATTAAGCATCTTTGCAGATTATTATCCTAAAACATTCCTTGCACTTTACTTTGACTGTAAGCCTAGTACAGAATTTCAACATTTCCAACTCGCTTGCCATGATCTTACAGTTGTGATCCAACATTAAAATGCGATTTCCTCGAAAAGTGGACTTATGCCCTTTTTCCGAGTAACCATACATATTTATTACCTCAGCTTCTGTAGATCTTACAATAATGTATGAACATTTATTACATATAATGATCTGATGAAGCCCCTGAGTTATTGATAAGAAAGAATCGTCCAGACGCGTATTTAGGTAACTGACACCTCTGATATGGAAAAGTAACATCCGACTGGATGATTATGCGAGATAGCCAACCAAAAACACACTCCATGTGTACCTGTTTTCAGCACGGCGAGATGGACCTGCTGAGCAACAAAAACAGCTTGGAAGCCCTGCAGGCGGCGATGAGCAGCGGTAGCTTCAACATACCCTTCTCGTTTACGCACGGTCCTGGCAGCTTCCTGGCACCGGTGCCACACCACCAGCACCACTTTCACCACCAGCAACAGCAACAACAGCAGCAGCAGATGCCCAGCACCGGACTGCTGGGCCAGTCCATCCCCTCGAACGGTGGTGGCGGCAACAACACCGGCAACCCAGCGACAGCGTCAAGCCCGCATTCGAGCGAGTCCTCGCAGTGCAGCAGCAGCAACCGTAACGGGGTCATCGAATCTTCACTCCGAAATTCCGTTTGCGCGGCTGAGCTTGGCAGCGCGAGCAGTGGCCAGCAGCATCAGCAGCAACAGCAGAGCTTTAGTTTCGAGGAGCAGTTCAAACAGGTGCGTCAGGCAAGTACACTTTTCAGCATCCGCGCTTCCCTTGCACGAACGCGCACTGCCTGTTATGTGTTGTACTTGTACTTGCATACTTATCTATTCTGCACCTCATCCTTTTTTTTTCATATATTTTCTCCAATAGGCGTTTACCTTTATAGATATACTTTTTAAAGCACGGCCAATGCATCGGAGTGCCTTATAATTGTGTCACAGCAAAAAGTGTAACCACTTGTAAATCGTGTGTTTTTAGTATATAGCAAAAAAATATACTATTTCACCTATTGCAGAAATAAATTCCAATTCTACAACAAAATGTTACGTACAAAAGTTGTAGAGCTCATCATAATGAGACTTTTTGTGCAGTAAGTTTTTTTGTAAAGTGCCTTCTTAACGATTGAATCGACAAAAATCGTTTCAAAATAGCCAAAAAATTGTTTTACACTATCTAATTTTTGTACTTAATATTTTTTGACAAACTGTTTCATACGAATATTGTAAATCTTCTAAAAATACACTTTTTTTGTTAACCAATTTCACCATTAGTATTGTTTTAAAGACTACATCGAAAAATGTTTTAAAATTGCTGAAAAAGCGTTCGTTATTGTAAACTCAAAGTTAGCGAATTGATACTAATACGCAGTTGAAAAAGGTAACATAATAATATTAAAATTGCATTTTGTTATTTAAATAACACTTTTGGCTCTGGCACCTTGTAGATTGGTCGTGCCTTACATGCAAGACATAGTGTTTTGCATAAATTTAGCCACTTGTTTTTGTTTAATCTCTTTTACTGTAATATCATAAGTTTGTCTACTAATGAGATTAAAATAAGAACTCGGTATTCAAGCTACGAGGCCGCTCCTGTGCCACTTTTTATATATTAAAATGATGATTGAAAAGGAAAAAAAAACACCTAAAATGCAGCAGTACCGAGGGCGTAAAAAAAACAGGTTTGTTTGTTCATACTTATTATTTTGCTGTGAAAAGTAATCTTTTTTCACGTTTTACAAAAAAAAAATGCATCGCACTCTTCCGATGTTTTTCAGTTGGGGGAGGCTTAAGCTCCCCCAAATTTTTCTGGATGGCCACTAAGGGATTCTGCATGATTTTTCATGAAAACCACGTTTAATTCAACTTTATTTCAAATATCTATATACTGTAGAGAAGCGACCGTAACTAAGTTGGTTAGAAGCTTATCTGAGGTATGGCTGCTCTGTACGGGGGGGGGGGGAGGGACGATGGTTTAGGTCCCGGTCAGATCTCACTTTTTAAGGGCAGTATCTGGCTAGGATTTTCTCTCGAGTCCCACGGTTTTCTCCGCGACTAAGGGCACCCCAACGACAGACCAGGTTGGAAGCATGGGGTACAAAAGGCTTCGGTATGGTAGTTGGAACGGGATTATATTAAATACTACAGATGCGTTATTAGGATCAACACCCTTCACACCAAGATATCATCAAGTAAATGACCTGCACATTAATCTGAAGAGTATAGGTAATTAAAAAAAACCTACAGTTTTCCTAATGCAAAAGCAATGTTTACCAATGACACGGTAGACAATATTTCGGATCTCTTACTTCCCGGGGGAGACGTTGAGTAATATCATGTCACGAAAGGGTACACTCTATACTGTACTTACTTACCGAGTAGAGTCGAGAATTTTTCGACTATTTTTCCTCACGAATTAAATGTGAACATCATCAACATCATAGACCCCTGTAACATGCTATACGTGGACAAATAACCACAGCAGGACGTGGTGCGTATTGTGCGCGTATTTAAAAAAACTTGCGCAAAAGTAGAAAAGTACGCGTTAACACGTACACCTATACCTATTCAAGGAAATAATACCGGGCACACGCGTAAGTTGTTGTATGTAGCGAGCCCATTGAGAATTCGAATCACGCAATGCGTCCACGTCTCTCCGACAGATTAGCTTCGCTCTGTAAATGAAAAGAAGATATCTTCCATACGTGTACATACATATATATATATATATATATATATATATATATATATATATATATATATATATGTATATAGTATATTTATATACATGCGCACAAGGAGAGGTATTCTCGCGCGTTATATTGATTTACATGTGTAATAAACATTGAATGCGAAACTCATTAGCTATTCCGAAAATGGTGTGCCCGTGTGTGTACAACTCTTCCTCGTCCTCGTCGTCGTGCCTATTTTATTTCCAAGCCTCGAAAATTGCGCCGGCAAATTACGACGCGCGTACGTGATGAACTTGAATAATTTACACGAGCGACGCGAGGCAGAGGCGCGCAGGTACACGCTGGCATTATCACCGTGTATTCAGGAGCGACAAAAAAAATTATTGTATGGTGGCTTTTTTCTTCCTCTCTCCTTTCAGCCGTAATACTCGTACAGACCGACGTACCAAGTGCACACGTTGTACACGTACCCCGACAAGTAGCCCATCGTCGTGGCATTATCGGTCCAAAACACACCCGATCTCGAGAGAGAGAGAGAGAGAGAGAGGGGCCAAAAAGGTTGAGACAAGACTTGAGGGGTGGAAAGGGGTGCAGAAAGAAGAAAGGGGCACAAACAAAAAAAAGAAGGGGGTAGGGGTGGGCACTAATGGTGGATAAAAATGAAAATCTCCCGGTGATGGAGGAGCCAAGGCATTAGCAACTCTCCTCGGGGCGCGCGAGAGCCGCATCCATCATTCCGGCGGGGGCGTACTTACCGAGTCTTTAATCTTACTCTGCCCGTGTACACACACACACACATCAGCCATCGCGCGCGCTCTCCTCCATCTCCTTCGAACGGGGATAATACCAACACACTCGTCTTGCTTCGACTCCCTTGCGCTCCTCTTGCCCCTCCAAACTGCCGAGAGTTTTCAGCTCTGCGCTAATTCCGGAATGTCGATGGTTTTTTGCTGAACAAACGCCTCAACGAGTTAGTAAGTACGTACACTATAACTTGGTCGTCGTCGTCGTTGTTAAAGAGCCGGGCGATGTTGGTATACCGTGTATGCGCGCCAACAAAATGGCGTCGTGGCCTTGCGCCGTATCGTACAAGGTACATCGCGAATGTATGTATACCTGCGTTATAAACAGCCCCGCTCTTCCCCGTCTAGACGAGCGAGGCTGCCAAAGTCCGACGGTTTTACGGCCGACTGATTATTACTTGTAAATAGGTTATTGGCATCTTCTCCGTCCTCTTCTTCTCCCTTGTCTTTTATATCTCTCCTTTTTTCCTCGGGCTCGCTACTTACTGCTATTATACCTCGTTCTCCCCCCCCCTTCCCCACTCCTTCTTTTGCCCCGGTGATTTTCGATCTCGCTTTTATAGTTTGGCAAACTTAATTCTCGAGCGGTTTACGATTCAGCGTAATCACTACGTGTAGAGCGTGTTTTTGGGACCCACGATGGAAATGGACGCGTTCCATCGAATCTGACGCGTGGCCTGACTGCGCCATGACTTGTACTTACTGAATTTTTTTTTGTTTCGAAACGAAAAAAAAAAAAACCAAATAATGAAAAGGAAATCAGGCCCGAGTTGTTTGAAGACGTTGATAATACTTACGAGAGTTATAGAAGAGCGTGCGTGTACATAGCGATTCTCAGCAGGTCTCGCGGTGGGATTGTTCATCGATTTTTCCCGTGTTTCCTTCCCACAGCCCTACAAATATGGTTGGCAACGCCTTCGAACGAGAATGCGTCGTAAAAAAATAGGCAATTAATATTCGATCGGACAAGAAATTGATTTTTTCATGGATTCGATCGTGTACACCACAAACGTATGGGTATTGCATCAAAGAGGAGCAAAGGGAGGATCGTTCGCGCGAAATAAGCTACCTCGGGCATAAAATGACGGAAAGAATGAAATTGAACGAGCACACGTACGTTATATGTATGTATACCTACATTATCTCGCCGAGGCGAATTACGTGCTCGCATGTCATAATATATATACCTATACATGCGCGTGTTGGTACCGCGTTTTACGGCAAGGCAGAGGGTGGGAGGGACGCACACATGCTTTTTTATGTGCATCGCTAGCTGCCCTAAACTAGGATGCTCCTCCCTCGTACTTCTCACCCTCCAACCAAGGATCGGCCAATGTACATACGCATGGGTGTGTGTGTGTGTGTGTGTGTGTGTGTGTGGATAAGCTAGCGGTACGTATTTACGTACATTACACATTTACATTGTACATACACACACATACATACATTCATACACGCTCTCAAGCATAAGATTGGCGCTCCCGTGGTTAATACTGCCAACTATATATTTTGCAGCCATTGTGAAATAACTCGTAAACCTGCAAATTGCAGGCTATTCCACTCCCGATACGTATAGCTCGCTCTCTCTCTCTCTCTCTCTCTCTTTTACTCACTATCCCACAGCCATACAGTCGGACATAAAAATGTATGGGTGGGTATGGGTACACCCTATATATACCAAAGTGTATACATGATATTGTGTGTAAGGTGTAACCGGGCCATTTGCACGAACCTGAACTGTACGTGTGTATAAGTGTGGCTCGCTCCTATACATGTTCTGTGGGTGTACGTAGATACTTACTTATACTCTACTATCGCTACCGTGTAAAATGTACATTACATTACTACTACTACGTACCTAATAATAAAACTACTCTTCGTTGGGTCGTATAAATGAAGCAGACTTCGTCTCAACGTACATCTTTTTTTCTGTTTCATTGGTGAATGTGTGGATACTTACTCCGATGTGATGTATTCGTTCGTTCCATTTGAGCCGAAAAAGAGCTACAGCTGCATTTTTCTCCTTTATTGCCTCCTCGCTCCCAAACCCCTCAATACTCACGTTTCTTGCCAACAATCAATCGGAATTTACCTTTTCAGGCGACTTTACTCGCTGGTATCTTTCACAGAGCGCGTATACATATAGGCAGCCGTTGAGCTCGATGCATCCAACTCCCAAGCAAAGCACCTCGTTCTTAATTTGCACGTAGCAAATAAGTATTCAGTTTTTGATCAAACAGCTGAGAAAAAATTGTAAAAAATTTCAAGAAGACCACAAGTACTACTCTTTCTTGAAAGATGTAGCGATAAGGCACATGTGCCTCTTCTTTTGTTCCGTATAAGCTTGTTTTATTCACACTCATAGAAATTCACACTCTTACTTATAGGTACGCGATAAGCTTATGCTACCAATGGTGGGCTTTTCTAGGAAATTCCAAAATAGTTCTATGAATGATTTGTGGTGTTTATACAACTCAAGTGTACGCAGAACGGGAATAAATGGTAGAACCAAATATATCGGACTGTACATGAAAAAAACCTCATAACTATGGAAAACCCCATGTAAGGTAGTAAAGATTCGTCAGTACTGATTAAAAAAGAAAACATATTGATAAACGATGTAGCATGCATGCAAGAGGTGCTGTTTCAGATCACTGCGCCCAGCCAATGCTCTGGATTTTTTTTCTTTCTCCAACCATTACGGTAGACCTGCAACGCGGCTGTTTTTACGCAGCAATAAAAAGAATCAGGGAGCAGCAGCAGCGAAATGATTGTAGAACACATCGATCGAGCCTGTACTGTGTATACATCAGTACCCACAGTAGGTATATTATATACCTGTATGCACGGGCATTACAATGTGCGCTCGTTTCCCCGTTCGATCGCCACGACTCTCTGGCCGCGAACGCGCCATAACGCGATACACAACAGTGTTGAGCCGCAATAGGAAGGAAAAAACCCGAGAGGGAAAAAATTACATCGGCAAATCCATGTGTGCGTCCCCGTTGCGGAATTATTCATTGCAATTATGCAAATGGCACGGGGTCCCGAGCCCAGCAACAGCATACCTACACGTTATGTACATCCATACAAGCAGTTTATGCGAGGCGCGCGGATATAATAGTTGCCGTCTGAAATTGCCCCGCCACGTTTTATCGAGTCCCCTGGCTGTGCTGCGCGTTTTTCATGGCCCGACCGCCTCTCCCGCGATCGGATAATACGTGCCCTCTCCCTCCTCCCCAGCCAATCTCGATTGGCCGGAATTACCGGCGAACCCGCACGTGCTGGTAACCGCCTTCGCCGCTGCCACATAACACCAGCAACAGCTATATACTCCACCGGATAAGAGGCGGTTTCCGTTGCATCGGCGCACGGGTATCCATATAGATATAGTTATGCGCGCGCGCATGTGTGAGAGAGAGCAGGGCAGGCTGCAATTTGGCGAATTCGCGATCGGCCGGTCCGTCGTAAAGATGCGCGAGCCGATAGGGGCGTCCATTGTACTCTCCTCCCTCTTGGTGGTAAAAAGTGGTAGGTGTATAGCAGAGGACGAATGGAGATTCGCCGATGAAAGTCCAGAGATCTGATAAAGCCCCTACTGCGATTTTTGAGCCGAGAAATCGCGGAGCTTCACTTTTTTTTTTTTTCTTTTTCTTTTTTTTCGTCACTACGTACTGGCCGAATGCGGCGTCTTTGATAGTACAAGTTTTCATCAGTTGCCGAGCATTATTTCAAAGCCCTGCACTTACCGAACGGCCATACTCGAAATACCTTCCCGATTGATGGTTCTAAAACGTATTTCACACCCTACAATTTTATTTATGTTGCAGTGGTATACGCCCAATAGCTTGCGAATACCAACTCCGTGGTTTCATACGATCCCCCGGACCTTTGCTTGCATCACTTGAACCCAATCCCCACTTGGATCATCCGTGACTTTTCGTCCCAGAGACGCGTGATGCAAGTACTTCTTTACGAGCACTCACGATTGCAGGTTCAAAGTTGCACATTATCATTTCGGGTTGACAGCTTATCACTCCAATCACTGGTACAATGGCTCGCAGAACTGTTTTGTTTACGTTCCTTACACGATAGCAGACCGTAAGCAAATGGCAAGTAGTGACTTCTTTTTCCTGAGTCTTCGTGTTTCTAGCGACCGTTTCCAATACCGTAAACACTTTAGCAAAAATGTTAGGCGACACAAACTTTTTTTTCTTACTTTACTTTTGCTTGCTTCGTTTCATAACTATTTTTACTGTCACAATTCTTAAGCTTTCCATCTACAAAGCACAATGCACTCCATGTCAAAAGCTTCATCTTTCATTTGGAATCGTACGTCGTCAAGAATCACTCGTCTGTCGCAGAATTTGTACGTTTCAGAAATTTCGCGCAAATATGCTAGCAACGTAGGGTCGGCGAGAGCACTTTTTTACCGCACCCTGCATATACATTTACGATGGAGGCTCGTGCGAGTGAGACTCAGCCCTTCCTTCTAAACTTAATTTCATTTGGACCTTTTGCGAACACTGGGATGGCTTGAACTTACAAACACTCTTTTTTTCATCACTTTTACATATATTTAATAAGTAATGAAAGTACTTTATTGATTTTATTTTATTTTTTTTTTAAGTATAACTATTCTTTGTAAACGGACAAAAAAAATTTTTCTATACCAGTTACCAAACGATTCTGACGGGTTGCTAGAAGTTATGAAAAAAATTGGTTACGAGTAAACAACTGACGATTTACGTTCATTCGAGAAAATGAGCGATTCAGGGGGAAAACTTTCGGGGGTAGGTCATTCAAAGAGATAATCATTCAGAAGGAGTAGTCGTTCTCCGGCTAGTAGTTTGAATCGGAGGAAGGGTCTAGGTCGTCGTTTCCATCGTCTTCTTTGATGGACATGTATAAAATACGTGCAGGCAATGACAGTAACGATTGTAAGACCGGTGACAGGTGTGCCAAGCGCTTACTCGGAAAAACTTTTTTTTACGCGCTTACGCAACTTTTCCACCATCCGACGGCTCTACCATCTCTGTCTTTTGTTTTCAATAATCGCGCTCCGTTAATCAATGCCTCTGGGAGCTCGAAGCACTCGAGGTGATGAGTTTTCGCGTTTAATGTTATTTTTGGCACTTCCATGCGATTTCAGGTGCGCTGAAACATGATTACCTCCTCGACTGTTTAAAAAAAAATGTGCGCGCGTAAATTCGTATCTCCACAATCGCCTTATCGATATTCTCTAATGTAATATGTCATACCGCCTGCCACAGTCCAGAAGAACTTTTCTGTTTTGAGCACAATTAAATTTATTTTAAAAATAAACTACTTGGGTATAAAGAGATATAGCGTACCTTTATCACGCTACGCTGCATTATCGTGGCGTGATTTCTCCACGTATTTACCGAGGGAGTCGTCGGAGGAGATAAGTAAACAATATAATCAGTAGATAATTTTACGTCTTCAGTAAAAATGATTATAAATTGATTTTTTTTGCTTGAAGAAACGCAGCGCTGCGCTCTTTTTTTCTGTCATGTTTATGTAAATAGCCGTAAATTTCATCCAAATTTGAAACAAAAAAACGAGCTTCTTCCATACCCCCGCTGAAAATTTGTCTTTGTTTGCACAATATAATCTTACAAAGTTCGTAAGTTTAGTAAAACACAAACCGTTACGGCGTATGCATGAAAAAAAAAACAAAAATGTATTCGTACCTCGATCAACCAGTAACACAAGTAAACTTCCACCTGCACCAATGTGACTTTGCCATTGCTTTTTTTTCGAGAAAAACAGATACTGCACGTTGGTGCGATCATTGTCTATGGTTTTTAAGTTAGGTGAAATTGAAAATACCGGGGTGTAGATGTGCATTTTCATACCTTAATCTGATGTTGACGATTTACGGAGACTGTGCACACAATTGAAAAAAAAACTTTAAAAAATAAAAGAAATAATGCCAACCTTATTTTTCAACATAATATCAATAGAGGTAACTTCAAATCAAATAGATGTTGAAAAATAATGTCTATTTTTGTCAATTAAAATACGAATTCATGCCCTTTTGGGTGCAATGTGTACTTTTATTAGTTGGGATAGCACTAATATAGCAGCCGATAGTGCATAATTAGATGGTAATACTAAAGGTGGTTCTTTCATGACTCCCAAGTCAAAGGTGCGACTGTCAAGTTAATATTTATTAATATTGCGAAAATTTCAAATGATTTTTTATAAATATTGATTATTTAGTCAAATTAAGTACTAATTCCAAATTTTAGATCATAATATACGATATAAAAGTTCGTAGGAATGATTATGTAAAACTTGCGCTTAACCTCAAAATACCAGCTGTGGAAGCTAACCTATGCTTTCAATGTAGGAAACGAAAATGTATGCCTGTGTTTATTTTAATATCTTTTGATTAAGTCCGTAAACATATGTATTTCGAGATGGCGGTATGTTATGACGTAAGCTTTATTAAGTCAGTTTTTCACTTAATGATGTTTAGTAAATAAATAACTAGGCTACAACTGTCAGTAAAGAAATGCTACTCTAGAATGTTGAGGGGTAGTATATTGTAACTTAATAAATTATTCCTCAAAATTTCATGTCAATCTGTTTGTAATCACGAAAGCCATTAAAGTATTTGTGCAAAAAATATTGTAGGTACCACGAAATTGATGTACAGCCTGTTTTTGAAAAAACTTTAGGGCAAGGTACATTATTCCTGCATTACTATCATTTACAGTACAGCTTTGTACATTGTATCATGATATTAACATTTTTCCGCGTTGCATAGATACAACCATACTAGTTATGGTATAAGATAATCGGCTCCGCACGCAGCGTACACTCATCTTAATATTTATTAAGTTTCTTAATCGAGTGCAACGATAATTATCGAAGTGAGCTCTAAACGTGACAAATGATCCGCAAACGCGTCACCCAAGAATCCAAATTTTTCGATAAGTGCAGACTCACGGTATACTTACGAGTACTTTACACCCTTGTTACTATCAGGCGCACCTAGATAAAATTAACATGCAGAAACTGTAAATCGGAATACGAAGCGCTTGACAATCGCTGCCAACTCCGAGCTTAACACGCGCGTATCGATAAATTGGCGCTCTCCATTAACGGGCAGATATTTTTCAGATCAACAAGGACGAGCTAACGACTCAACGAGTCAACAGTAGAGCTCGTTGGCTCCCAGGTACACCGATACCATTTAACGATTGGCTCTCGCGTAAGTACTGCTCGGGCCGTACTTTGGAGGTAGACACCGACCTCGTCAACTATACTCCGGACTCCGGTACACGGGTAGGCAGGTACGAGGCTCCCCCTTTCACGGAGGAGAAGCGATCGTAAAGCGAAAACTCCCTGGCTTTCTTCTCCAATAAAATCATCACCATCGCCACCATCATCGGAGACTCTCCCGGGCGCACGGCCTCGCTTGCGGCTAACGATCGGCTGCAATAAACCCGAGCGGTAGCGCGTAAATTCAACGCGAACGAGGTGCCATCGGCCAACTCGCGTTGCCCGCCCCGTATACCTGCACGTATACTCGGAACCAAAGGTTTGCAGCGAGGATCTCATTACATCCCCGGGTGCCAAGTGCCACGGCACTTTTTGCCCCCTCGCGCGCGTGCGATGTATACGGAGGCTCGAGGTGTCGAGGCGAATGGGCTTTCGATTGTTTCCTCTTCCGCGATCTCGGCTACACGGGCAAATGATACCTGCAATCGTATTGGCTCCAACGAGGATACAATACATGTACATATTATCGTTCCGTTCGAGTAGCATACCATACTTGCACAACAAAAGCGTATACTTAACCATGGCCACCTCTTACGGGGAACAGCGGGGGGTGGTGTGGGATTGACAGTTGGCGCATGCGCCCGATAAGTCGCGTCGTCGCGTGGCAAAATGTACGAGGCGGTGTGGACTTGCGCATCAGGAGGAGGATGACAATGATACAATGACACGAGAACGGCGATGATTCGCGGAGCCGGAGCGAGGCGTAATAATATAATGGCCAATTTGACGCGCGCCGTATACCAGGCAAAGTGTCGCGGTGCTTTACACGCGGAGGTATAATCACGTAAGAGCACCATGGAGTCGGGAGAGAGATCGGGGATCGCGATAACGGAGGAGAGGCGCTACGCTAGCTGATTCCTAGGTGTATTGTGTATGCTCCTCTCTCTCTCTCTCGCTCTGGGAGGCTCTTTGCGATTCGTCGCGGCGGCACCCCCATCGTCCCTTCCTCCTCCTGTGCATGCCATGTACGCCGGGGCTCGGAAAACCAACGCGCACGACACGAATACACTGGATTTTACGTTAATTAGGCAGCTCGCGCTGTTATTTTTATGTTTCCAGTCCTGATGCTAGGGGCGGAGGGGGGGGGGCAATTGCGCTCACCATTCCACTCTTGGCTAATCTATTCGGCGTATCTGCCATTCGGGATTTCGTTATTTAATTGCGCGCCCGACTGTATACCGGCGTGGCGCTCGTAAAACCTTTATTACGCGCCACTGCGGCAATCTTCCTGTCTTTCCTATTATACGCGCGTCCGATTACTGTTGCGTAAGTAGGTATATATCTACCTACGCGAGTTGAAACTCCGCCAAATTGTAGCACGAAAGGGCCAAATTCTCGGTCCCATCGCCAATGCACGCATGCCGAGCCCTCATATCATATACTGACACGTGTAATATATCAGCTCCTTGGGTGTGTATGCATTAAGTACTATATGTAAAAGAGGTGTACGGCAACATTAAGAAAAAAGGAAACGGGGGACGTAATGTTAGCCCACCACATATTATACATACTTACCACTTATTTATGTGTCCATTATTTTATTACATGTACATACACAAGCATAACAATTAATAATGATGATAATAATAATAATATTAATAATAATAATAACACTCGTGATAGCATACATACATGCGCGGCTGCGCGCTTTATATACTATACTGGATACATGCGTGTCGTCTATAATATGTACATGCATGCACACCTCCTGTGCATAATATTGCATATACCTTTGCTCGTGTGGTACGCGCGACTGCGCGCGTCTGATTTTGCTCCGCCTTTTCTTACACTTGCGGCCTCTGGCCTCTGATGCGTCTCTCCTCCATTATATTCCACTCCCCTTTTATAGTATGACTGTACGTAGGTATATAGGTATGCGTATAATCTTATGCCCGTAATATCCGTACCTATACGTGCTACGTAGCATATTTTATGTGCGATGTTGTATATTACATATAATCTACGCTTGCGTTGCGCTGCAGCAAGACTTAACTTACATTTTTTTTATCGCTTCCTTTTCTTGCGAATCTCTAGTAACGCGAATTTCTATTTAGTATATTATACATTGCACATCTGGGAATGAAGTAAAGAAAATCTTTTTTTGCTACTTTTATCTGTATAGTGCAGTGCATTTTTTTATTCATTATCTTTTTTTTTTTATACACTAAATTGACCAATGTGCTCTCACTTTTACATAATGAAATACGTAAAAGTATTGTTCTTTCGATCGCATTGTTTATTCTTGATTACCTATAGTTGGTTTAGGTTATTCCCCAAAAGTACAGGCTCATTGAGTCATTTCATCGCAAATCTCCTTTCATTTAGTATACGGTTTACAATTCTTTTTTATTGAAAAAGCGTGACTCCGAGGTCAACATAGTTTATAACAGAAAATTAAAAAAAGGTACTTGAATTATTCGTATGCGTGTGTAATTGAAGCTACAAAGTAATTATTGGTTTGTAATATGCTTAATCTAATAAAACAACATATTATTACGGATATACGAGTACTAAAGTGTAGCTCATTCACTTAGTAACCATATGGATATAAATTTACAATACTATACTAATGATATACATATCACATTATAATATTATTTAAAATATCCATTAAAAAAAATGTTATAAAGAAAAAATGTACGGCAGTAGTTATTTTATAAAAGAAGGTTTTAGGAAAAAAGTTTACACAAAAAGATTTACACTAAATCATAGCACAACAAAGTAACATACTCTTAAATGTAAAAAAATTAAAAAATAGAAAAAAAAAATTCCCATTAAAGTAATGAATTGACGTTCTATGAACTCTACGAAAGTAAACGATACCAAAAGTGTAGGCTTTAAAATAATGTACGTTTTTTGTACAGTATACGATTTCCTCTGTACAGTGTAATTTCAACGCTCTAAATGACAAAAATAATTTTTGTTTCTCCGAAAAATCATTTTAAAGCATGAAAATTTCACGGTGAATATACAGCACTTCTTACAATATAACGTGTTAAGTTAACTAACACGTGTACGTGTTCTACAAGTTTGTAATTTTTAAAGCACAATTAGGATGTATTTTGAATTTAAATCTATGATTTGTATGGATTTAATACCTACATTTAATATAAAATTAATACAAATATATTTAAATTTCTTAAATTTTACGTGAAATACTAAACGTTTATGAAAATTCAAACGTATTTTTAATTTAACTTAAAATTTTTATGTAATTATTTTTAATACGCACATTGAGAGCTAATTAAAACGCATTCACTATAATAATCACAAACAATCATTAGATTTAAAATATTCTGGAAAATCCACAAGCATTTTATATGAAATCTAAATTAAATGAGTATTACTCTTCATTAAGAATTGTAATATTTTAATGTAACTTTGAATTTTTAGACAAATTTTTAAAATTACTTCGTAACGCAACTGTCTTATCGTAAAGGTAAAGTAACAAAAGATAACCTCGAGTGAGCAAACATCGAGGCAAACATTGGTGACTAACAACTCAACTATTTTTTAGCATTATTTATTAATTAAATGTTCCCTTAAGCGAGCAAGCGTCAGTGATAAGCCACTTGACTGTTTTATTTACTATTTTTTAATTATTAGAATGTTTGCTTAGGCGAGCAAACATCGGTGATTAAAAACTTAATTATTTTTTAGTATAATTTATTATTTAAATGTACTTTGGGCGAGCAAATAGCGGTAATTAGAAACCTAATTGTTTTTTTAGTATAATTCATTGTTTCAATGTGCCTTGGGTGAACAAACATATAAGGCGATAAGAAACCCAACTGTTTGTTATTAGTGTTTTTTTAATAAAATTTAGCCTAAGGCGAGCAAGCAACGGTAATTAGAAATCCAACTTTTTTTTAGTATTATTTATTAATGAACTGTTTCCTTAGGTGCGCAAAAATCGGAGATTAGCAACCCAGCAGTCATTTTTAATATAGTTAATTAACAAAATACTGTACGCTAATTGATGATGCTCGCTCGTTGACTGGCATATTTTATAATAAACAGTTCTGATGAAGAGTCGGGCTGTTAATCGTGGATACTTTCTTGCCCGAGGATATATTTTGCTAACTAATTTTTACTGAAGAATAGTTTGGATTCTAGTTGCCAGTGCTTGCTCTTCCAAGGGTTCATTTCATTATTAAATAATGGTAAAAATTATTTGGGTTGTTCATCGCCGATCCCTGCTCACCCGAGGATACATATTGTTAGGCAACTTTTACTAGAAAACAGTTGGAATGCTAAAAAATCCAATCACTGATGCTTGCTTGCCATTAAAGTACCCAAAAAATTTTTTTATGGCATACAACTTTTTAACGTATTATTTGCGGATCAAATGTTAGATATAAGTTTTAGATTTGTTGAAATACACTCATTTGTGTTTCAAGTTTAAAGTTATTTGGAAATGACTGACGAATAAACTTGTGGTATGGAATATATTTTTATTATTTAACATTTGATGCCACAGTGTACAATTCACTAGGTTGTGCTATTAAACTATAAGAATAATCCCTAACTGTAACCGTACTTATAGCTAAAATTGCACTCTCTATTTTGATAACCTGTAGATTGGTCCGGCTTCACATGCAAGTGGTAATGATTTGCATAAATTTAGCCGTTAGTTATGATTGCGGAGGAGCGAAGCTTGCAGGATAATGTGTATCACAATAGATATTGTATTGTATTGTATTGTAACTTTATTGAGACCTTGTGGTTGAAACCATGTCTGGTCCTCAGAAGATATTACAGTAAATATATTTAATAAGATTTACATTTATATTGTACAGGTAAATTTTCGCAGTGCATATGTACTTAAAATTATTCACAAATTAATCGCATTTGCAAATATTATGAAAAAGAATTAGAATTAAATTATACAATATAAAAAGTAACAAAATAAAAATATTGAAATAATAGTTGACAACTAAGAATATTCCTATTTAATAAGTAGTTTTGAAACTGAGACTATATGGACAACTATTTAAATTTATGTTATAATAAAAATAAAAACAATAAATGTGATTTTAACAATAATTTATAAAAATAATAATAATATTGGGCTTAAAGGCAGATATTGTTCAGTCAAATAATAACAGGTTCCAGACCCGAGTTGAATCTTTCCTCGTTTAATAGTGCGCGCCAGAGTGTGCTCTTGAATTCGTTTATAAGTGAGGGATCGAAGGTAAGGAAACCAAGTTGATTTAGAAGGTAGGTAGCTTGGATTAAAAAAGACTGACGATAAGTCTCGGTTCTAAAGACTGGACAAAGTAGGCTCTTGGGCGGAATCCTGACCGATCTGCGCAGCACAGTGCTGTCATTTACCTGAATGAAGTGCCTTGCGATATATAGTGGTCGATTTCGCGCTATTGTGGTAAAAGCAAAAGACCCGAGAAAATAATTCCGTCTACTGTCTACGTCAAGCCAACCCAATGCCAAGCAATATAGAGTGACGCGCTCAAAACGAGGCAGATTCCCAAGAACAAGGCGTACACAAGCATTTAATGCCCGGTGTAGTTTGACATTAGACACTGAATCAATCGAGTGATAAGCTGCAGACATATAGTCAAATATGGGAAACACAAGACTCTCAATTAATTTCTTCTTCAATTCGAATGAAAGAGCATGCTTAAAGTGCTTGATCGAGTATAAAGCTCTAAAGATGCGGCCGGAGACATCAGTAGCGTCAGTAGCGTGTCGACCCCAATGCAGAGAAGGTGTCAGCCACTGTACTGTAAATATGTGTATATTTACAGTATAGACGAGTTCAATTATGTTTTTGAATTTTAAGCGTATACTTTTAAGTATGTCATTTTCTCTTCAAAAAAAACACTAAGAGAAAAATATAATAAAAATTACTGTGCTGGAATGGTAATCTGGTAGTGTTCAATCGTCTAGAGACTTTTTACTTTGGGAACAATAATTTTTAGTGTTTAAAACAGTAATTTTTGTTGTAAGTATTCGCTATGCGCATCTACGGTGCTGCCCTCATTGTCATTAATTTCCTATGTTAAATCTTACAGAGCAAAATAGTTGAAGCGGCCGCCGTCGACAAAAGTTCTTTACATTCTCATAAGAATATGTGTTAAAGTGACAAGTAGCGCCAAATGACAGGCGCATAGCGAACAGTGATTTTTTACTGTTTGTACAATATAAATTACTGACTGGAATGGTAAAAATTAGGTAGGCCAAAGTAAAAAAGTCCCTAGACAGCGGAAGGACACATAGATTACCATTCCAGCACAGTAATTTTTATTATATTTTTCTTTGAGTGTACTTGTATCTTGAAGTAACGGACTTTAATTTTCATTTAAATACCTGCTTTGAAAATATTAGAAATCACTGTATTAAAGGTCAGAATGTATCTTAAACATTTTAAAAATCGGATTTTAAACTTAAGTTACGTATTTGTTATTGGCTTCAAACACATTTGCATAGGTTTGAAAACTAAATCTATACTTTACCTCCCTAGGTGTAAGTGCATGCCACTTATACATGAAATACGTAGTTTGTGAGAAAAGTGGACTAGTAAGACAATAACATTAATAGCATTAAACAATTTTTTTACGGCACTTGATGGAATATTTTTCATTCTGTTCATTCTTTTTACCATTATTGTGTGGAACCAATTTTGAAAGAAAAAAAAGCTTCAAATAAGTGGTAAAAATGATCGCGTCAAGTAAATGGCAGCTTTTTGAAGGTTCAGAACCAGCAATTAGAGACGTAAGTGACACCATATTCTCATACAGTTTCTCTAATCCAAAAAAAATGGCATATCTCAACGATTCGTTGAAACAAAAACCATTCAATTTAAAATCGCGGTAAATTAAGTGTTTCTTCTGCTTCTTTTCATACTGGCTACAGAACTACTGACTCGGAAAAATAACTTTTTTTACATTTTGTCTAGTGATAGTATACTTCTATTTCATTGTGAAATACATTGAAAACGTTTTAAAATTTCACTAGCTTCTAATAAGAGGTTTGAAAGTTATTGTTTGGAAATACTCTCGAGAGGCTGTATGCATGAAAATGGTACTTTGAAAATGTTCAAATGTTCGATCGAAAGATAACTGGATTGAAATAGAATGAAAAAAGTTGTATCCTTTCCCCCATGACTTTACTACAAGGACAGAAACAACTCAACGGTGTACAAACCATCCAACGAAAGTTCACAGGTTATACACTTCGTACTTCCCGGCCAATTGATACAACCAGCATAACCAAAGCTCGATGAGACGGAGATCCGGCTGTCTGCGTGTGCATCGTGACTAGCACTTTGTTTTTATCATCACGATTATACAAATCCTTCCCCTCCACGTTACGAAGCCATGTGTTTCAAATCAAAGCTCTGCGAGTCTGAGGCTCGCAGATATCATTTGAATTTCAATGAGATGAGACCGCATCGGGAGACTCCGCGTGGGTGCTGCTCCTGCTGGCATTGCACGAGTCCTCGCTCACTCTGGCTGTCTTTCCCTATACGAGCCGCCACGCATGTATAGCGTGTACACAATAGCCGCACTCGCACACGCCAAGGAGCCTCGTGCGACCCGGGCTCGCTTTATGATGATACGTGTGTACAAATGCACGCGCGCGCGTTAATCACAGAGTCAGCGGCCTTTTCACGCCGGGGACGGCGCCGCCGGCCGGCTCATCGGACTTTGTCGCCTCTCCTTTCCTCCTTCGCTGCTCTCTTGTGCCTCCCGACTCGAGAAAGAGGATAAAAGTATAGGCGCATTGTCGCCTCCGACGATCAATCTGATAGTGCCCTGCTCGCTCTTGACTCGCCAGCCGCGCTTTCTCGCCTCCCCGTCCTCCTGCCGTCGACTCCTTTGACGTGCTGCTTATTTGACTCGTACCGAGATTCTTTGCTCAATTTTTTGTCCTTCGCTCCGATTTGTCACACACCGTGCACGAAGAAAAGGGCTTTGTGCGGGCACTCGGCGGTGCGGGGGTGTGCGTCGAATGAGCTCCGGAACATTTAAATACTTACACCCGTAGCCACTCTTGGAGAATCTTGTTCTTGACACTCGGCGCGCAAAGTTCAACTTCCCGCGCCTTCGAGCGAGCACAGTGAGCGACGAATTTCTTTATTTTTTTTTTATTATTAACGTGTTCGCGTGCAGTGGAACGGGGCGAAACCCTTGGTGTAAATTTTTTCGCACACCGAGTGTCAAAAAATGGGATGCGCAACGCGAGCGAAGGGCAATTGTCTGCACGTTTGCTAACACGTGTACGAGAAGTTGAACTTAACATACCTACGTGGAGTGCCGAAATGGTTTATGGCACTGGCGTTGGTAAGATTCACTCTTATGTGCGTTTGGCCATCCTGGAACATTGAATGCGAGCTATCAAATTAGTTGAATTCAATAAAAAGCTTGTCAAACCTTGTGCCAACGGTTGAAACCTAATTTCTGTAGTTTTTATTGTATAGGTTATATTATAAGATTGAATTCTTTCTCTCATCACGCGTACAATAAGGTATTTTAAATCAAACATTTTTTTAATTCGTCACATTTCATTGGTCCTTTTTTTCACTAAACATATTTAGCTGTCCCTTCACCTCTTGTGCATGTTCTTTTTGAAGATTTAAATGATACCTATACTGTGGATGTAATGAGGCATGGTTCTGTTATGAATGTACTCAAAATTTATCATAAAAACGAAAAAACTTTGAACGCTCAGCAATGCAAGGACAACTCGACTCTGAAAATTTCTAAAAACAGTCGAAATTACCATAAAAAGTACGTTCTTTGATACTTTATGTTTGAGATTTGGTACAAAAAAAAAAAAAAAAAAAAAAAAAAAGGTCTTAGGCGTTAAACTCTCCGCGAAGAATAGAGAAGTAGAACGTCTTTCGAGACCACAGTACTCTATACGTGAAACATACGTGAATTATTTTTCTGAGTACGCTCATGCCTGGAACGTATTCAATTTTTTTTTTTACCTCTCGTACATCTGAATTTCAAATCAATGTCTTTACAAATAATCGACTGAAAGGCGTCAAAAGAAGAGCCGAATCCCAAAGCATCCCGCTCGACGGCTCGATTTAAATTAAAATGAAAAATGCCCCGCGATTTTTAATACAACAGAATAAAGTGACGCCTTTCCATCGAGTCCCTCGCGTACTGTCCACCCGGATTTAGTCGAACAACTCTTTTGGGGAAACACTCGATCCGTAGAATATGCAACGACGGTAGAATTATCTCCGATCGAGCGGTGCACACATGTATATTTTTTACGAGCACAATGACGCGACAGCAGCGGCAGCTCCTCTTTTCAATCCCTACATCGGTGTTCCAGGAGCACGTACACACGGGTAATGTAACGTCGCGTACACAATGTGCGCAACATGCCCGGCGAGAGCAGAGGTGGACGATACGTTGACAAATCTCTCTCCGGGCCCTCCTTTCGTCTCCGGCGTCGCCGCGTCAAAAGACAGGCGAGATGAAAAGGTCAAATCCTTTCTCCGCTGGCCATTCCCTCCCGCACTTACACCCGCTTGGAATTTTAAAACGCCCGCTCGAGCGATACTGTAACGCGGATCGGTGTGTCCCGCCGCTGAAAACGAGAAATATCACAACAGCGCTGCCTTACCACCACCACCATTCACCAAGCTAATACCGCTAAACACACAAATGTGATTCTTCAAACCATTATTACCATTGTACAAGCTCTCTCTCTCTCTCTCTCTCTCTCTCTTGCTGTTGAATGCAACGATCGAGTGTACCTATGTCACGCCTGCGTCACGAAATCCGATACATCACGAGTGTTCACATGGAACGTGTCCCTATATACATATTATACCTTTGTACAAATTTTAAGCCCCCGTAAACGTTGATGGGTATATTTGTCGGTCGTGTTTTGGAAGGTTGTATACATGTAGTACCAAAAAAGAGAAAAAGTCTCACGATAAGCGATCGTTGGAGTCGAGATGGGATACAAGGAAGATTTTCGTATTGCCTATAGAAACAAGAAAAGTAGTTGTCGCTAATTGACCCGGCGTATACAAGAGAGGAGGTGTCATCGAGGTGTCAATTGACGTACGGGAATCTTGGATACATCAGAGAAGAGGTGGTTTAGTATCGGAGCAGCCAGGAGGAGACGTTGAATAAAACAGAGGCCTCGCACGTGTGACGTACATGGTGGTCCGACCAAGCATCGGTACACTCGTATACGATCGGGAGGATAAGGATGTAGGTAATTGTATGCGCGAGCATTATAAGACCGCGGTGCACGAGGAGGAGCACGTATAATAAGGATAATTGACGGGTGTCTCGTACCACCTTTCTCCCCTCCCGCCCCTCTCCACATCCTCGTTACATTATCTCTCGGTCGCCGCAGAGCAAGCCCATGCATGACGGGCGAGTGTCTCTAATGGCACGTACATCCTTAAACATCTTAAATATACGATGAACCTTGGAGCATCCTCGCTTTGCCGCCGGGCCGCGTCATATGTACCTATATCATACATCTCGAATGACAAACGAGACTCTCCCTCTTCCTTCTTTTTTCACGCATAATATGGACGTTCTCTGTGCTTTGTTTTTTTATGAAACTGTCGACGCCTCGCATGGTGGGGATAGGCTAATAATTGCTTCAAGGTTCGCCGAACGAGGTATCCTTCGTATAGGGATTGCAGAGATTTAGAGATCACTGAATGTATTTGTATGCATCGAATGAAAAATTGAGAAAACGAATTTAAGTACTATTTACAAAGTATTACTGCATTGGTACTAGAACTCGGTTAATTTAAAGGGGGGTTTTAAAAAGGCTTCAAAAGTGCGTTATACGGTAACGACGCGTCCGTCGTTGACGTAATATAATGGCCCTGTTTTGCCGATTCTGAGACCCCAAACAGGAGTTTTGTCACAAAAATTGGCTTGGTACATATGGTCGCCAGGTGCCTTCGTATACTACTATTCCTTAAGGAACCACTGAGATTTAGTTCAGTATGGTAATGACTGCTTGCTTTACCGGGACAAATACTCGGTATTCTCGACAACACTGCGACTAGACACATTTGGCTGTATATAGCTGTACAAAAATTAACGGTGTTCACGATTACTTATGAAAATAATCAGTTGTCTGAATTAACTTTCAAAAAGTGTCAAAATAAGTCAGTTTCATGATTACAATGTGCTGTACTGTTTCGATTGCTGCTCGATACCTTAGACTTTCCGGTAGGTTATATGATTCAATTCACGCGCGCGGTAATGACATTTTGGCTTGTTTTTTGCATTCTTGTAGAATATGAAATGAAAATGAAGACATATATTTTTATGAAATTGTACAAATACCATTTTTTTATACCTATTATAGTGTATGACCAATTATAGGTATTTACAGGGTCTTTATTTATTGGACATTTCTATTGTCTAATGTCTATACGTATCGTTTGTCATCATATCATTACACTGTTTCGCCTTAAGATGTTCACTGTCATTACGTGTCTTTTACATATATTCACTTACGTCTTATATCTATCCCTCCCCGGTAACGCATGAGTCATGCGGCATATGACCGGTTGTCGAGAGCTCGTCACAATTCTTATTTTTCAATCGCTCATATAATTTCTTCATCTTAGATTTTTAAAGCCTTATGTACCAAGTCAAATTTCATAAAAAAAGTCCATCAAAAAAACCCGAGCACCTCTACCGGGAATCGAACCCACGACCCCTTGAGTTGTGTTGATTCAACAGTTAATACACTAACCAACTAAGCCACACACGAGCTCATCCTCGTATCTACTCCTCTGCGTATAGATATAGGCCATAGGCTTCTATTGAGCAGTAGCAGTCGCGTTGAGCTGGTACCAATCCACCTGTTGGAGGTTTCGTATACATCGTCAGCCTCTTGGTTGACGACATTTTGAAGTACGTGTGTACTTGAGACAACTGATAACGCGAGGTGGCTTGACAGCAATGGGGCGATATCTGGCATTCTGGCTTGGCTACTATCGTGTCGTGTGTACAAAGATCCGGGGCTTACTAATCCTCTCGTACATAACAGCACACGTCGCGGACAAATGACACCCATTGTAGAGTTTGACTAATTGTTACGGTAACACCTATTGGCACTAAGTAAACTTTGCACACGAAAATTTTACACTCTTTCACTGTAGGTACACATGTTTACGTGCTGGTATATTAAGTACATAACAATTACAATGTACAAACTTATTGAATATGGTATTCGTGGGGACAAGCGACATTCCCTCTAGCTTAAGTATTATCAAGCTTTGCTCATTGGGTATCATAGTATCCCCCTTTGCTCCCTTCGCTTCCAATAAAAGTATTTCATCCCTTGGTTGTCATATATACTGAAACAGCGTTAAAATATAAATAAGACATTTCTGCGTGACATATTTTAATATGTAGGTGCAGTAATCAGTTTATCGCATGGTTGTGCAGCTGTAGCTTTATAATCACAGTCTGGCAAAAACTCAAAGTATCGATGCTTTCTCGTCACCAGTCCTCGACAAAATAACTCATCATCTCTCCCAAATGTACAGGATCATTGAGTATATGGACATCTCAAATTGAGACTTTTTAATAAAATCTTTATTTTTATTACTGTCACTTTTTTTTTTATTTTACAGTTTATTTTTTTTTATGGGATATATGATTTGTAACCTATGATATTTTTGCCATCGATACTCGTAGAGTTAAAGTGCCAGATACTAAAAATGGAATCATTTTTTTTGCATGGGACGTAAGATTTTTTTTGGAAAATCAAAGTTTTGCGACGAAAAAGTCAAAGAAGTATTTCTTATTTAATGTAATCGGACTTACTTAAGAGAGTCATAACTATACCCATGGGCTTAAGGACGTTGCCTATAGTCAATATATTTTTTGGGTAGGTAACTACATTACGGATATCTTAAGTACAATATGAATAAGCATAGCAGAGTACCAACCTCATGAGTGATTTTTAAAGGGATTTTAACGAATTTTAAAGCTTAAATCTGTAAAAAGTATCATGACATGAGTTAAAACTTTGCACGATAACTCCTTGAATGGTTTTTTGTTAGTCCTGTAAGTTTTGTTAACATGTAGTATTTCCATCATAGTTTTTAACACTGTTTCGGCAGCCGTTCCATAAGTGCTCATGTGTTATTTCTCAATATTGAATATCATAACTCATGTAGAAAAAAATATGAGTAGATTCAGAATCATCTGCATATAATGACTATATTCTTAATTTTCATAAGATTCCGTTATCATTTTATGTGAGGAGGCAACGTCCCCCATGTATCGGGTGTCTGTGACAGAGAGGGACGGAGAATTACACCGCACGGGCAAACACTATGTGCATGCAACTCGCACTGCACCCTATGGCTCACGCAGACGGGAAGTAAAAGCTGAGCGGGGGGACGAGAGCTGCGCGCGAGAGAGAAGATAAGTAGGCTCGTCCTCCCAGGCCAGTGCCCGTTTCGGAAATCAATTATGCACGCAAGGCGAAAATTGGATTTTCGTTTATTTTTCGTTTGCGGTTCCTCGTTGTGTCGTGCGGTTTTCAGTACCTCAATGGGGGGGAGGGGGGTGGAAGAGGAGCAAAAGAGTCGCCAGACACATATATACATATACTGCAGAATTAACAGATACTTTGCCTCTCCGATGACTCGGGCGTAGGCATATAATCAGTTATTCCAGAGCCTGGTATGTTGTTTCTCAAAACTAAATGTCTTCCTCGCTGGTTAACAAGCGTTCGCGCTCTCTTTGGCCACACGCTGCCTCCATCTGCATGATATCAAAGCATACACTTTGCCGAAATGAGCTGCAATCATTCAAATTTACTTTGGGCGTGCATTGAATAATTTTACATTTTACAATATAATACCAACAATAGTAGTCATCACAATGTCAATGATGGTTAGCTCGAGATTGCCGTTCCCATGTATTGTGCTGTCTTCGTTTAACAGCATATTTTGTATGCCAACGAAAGTTTAGTAAACTGTATTAAAATCATGCGGTTGGCAAAATCAATTTTTTTTTACAGCTTTGCGCTGTTGACATATGTGGATGTAATATTTTTCGATAAACTACTCATACAAAGGGGGTCATGAAAAAAGTATAACAATTCGTTATGATGGAGCGTCCGTAATCTTAAAAGAATATTAAAATATCATAGCGTATTGCCATGAGAACCATATGGGTGAAAGTCCCAGTAAAATCATAATGTGTAAGTAGTTGAAAAATCGATTTCTAGAATAAATTTAAGTAAAATCTTTGTAACATCATTTTTCATCGAGCTGAAAATTTTTAAATGCCGCATTTTCCATAATCCACAATTTTTCTCATCTCGTGAGGAATGAGACAAAACCATCCGAGCCCGTACTCAATCATTTTAACATTTTATTTTTTTATTTTTTAGTTCCATGTCTTACGATAATGTCTTAACCACCAACAAGGTACTTGAACGTATTTAATGTAAGCTTTTCCACGCAATGCAGGCATGAGTTTAAAATATACTAGAAACACGCCCATATTTCACCGTTTAGGATTCATCCAACGCCTCGAATACGATGAACAACGAGCGGTCACATTGTTTGCTCTGGTGAAAAGTCGAGTCCACCGGGTAAAGCAGCCGCACCTTCGTAACGACAATCAAAGCTCTGAGCTCCGCTTTTTTTATCAACAAAAAACTCAAATTTTTTCGTCACCGCCGACATCGAGGCGTAACAGACATACGCACGTACGGTAAATTTTTCAGTTGCACCTATACGAGACCCAAGCCTTCGAGTGGTGAAAGGGAATACACGTAAAACGAGGTACATATATAGAAGGCGTACACTCGTTAAATAAGACCGTGCTATTTGAGTATACGACGGAATTCTCGGTATACGAATATTAAAAACTTTTTAGGAGAAGAAAAAACCGCGCGCATGTGTGTGCGTGCACGTGTATGGATTTACGTATATTTGCATGATGTAAGCCTGTGTGCATTGAACACTTGTATTATACTACGTGCAGAAAAAGTGTGTCGAGGCAAGGCATCTTAATTTTCGCGCTTGGCGCGTGTGCACGGTTATCGGGACGCTGTTGAGGAAAGGAAAGAAAAGAACCATGTAGCGTTAAATAAAGAGAATCGGCACGGCTCGCCGTTCATAAAAGCGTCACGCGCGTCGCCGACAGCCCGAGAAAATTGACATTTTTATTCGCTACGCTGTATACTAATACGCCTATACGTGACTCGCTTTTTCTTTTTCTCTTTTTCCTTGTACGCACACGGACGTAACACATACACGGATACGCGACGCTTAATAAATTCATGACCACTGACTTTTCTTTATCAACGTTTCCTCGACAACTGAGTTTCACCATTGAAAACGTATTTCCATCTTCGAAGGATGCAGTGAAGGATGTCACGCGATTGTTTGTAAGCCAACTTCAAAGAAATTGGCGAGTGACTTTTACGATGGTACATGAATTGGCAGAAAGTTTTTCTTGCGTTGGAAAACAAAGTTAATTTTTTACCCACTTTGTTCGACTCACTCGAATCCAACTTTTTTTCCAACGTTTCATTTTATCCCATCAGGTTCCTACGACATCGGTAAATGCAAAAAGAAATTTACCAAAATTATAGAATTACAAGAATACATTCATCATTAGTATATAGTTTACTCTCGATATAACTTTAGAATTATGACATGCGCCCTGTGGTAAACACTACGTTGGATGATAATTTTTTCTTGCACTAAAAAGTTATAAGAGTATAAATATAGTGATTACTGCACGTACGTCATGTTAATGTTAAAATCTTACTGATGGTACCTGGTACACATTGTATCATTTCGACGCCATTTTTTACTTATGGCTATACGGTATCTCATTTGTGTTGAATTTGCCGACCATGTATCTATAGTCGATATCGTGACGTAGTGGGAACGTGTGTCGAAAAATTTTAGTTTCACAATAAGGTTTTTCAAGTTCATGCACACATGATAATAATAATTCTCTTTAAGAAAACGTTCTAACCACGAGTTATCAAGTTTTGGTAAAATTTTTTCCAAGTTCTAAGCCCATAATTTTAAAAGCCTACAAAAATGAAGATTTTACTTTCGAGTTGTATTTTATAATTAAAACTCTAAATGAGACATTATGAAAAGCTGTTTACAACCAACACGGGTAGGACTTTTTACGAACTACAATAAATATCAACGAGGGTACTTGATAGTACGTAAAGAATCTTCACAGCTAGTACATCGCATGTTGGTACTTTGACAATATAATTATATCACTGATGAAAAAAAAAAAAAAAAAAACAAATTAGGAAGGTTAGTAATTGATAATCGGCATTAAAATACAATTTGCTTAATCTTTGAGCCTCTGCTGAGCTTAAGAAAAAATCAACTTTCTTCATCATAAAATGTGAGTTTCTCAACATTTCCTGTTTCGTAAAAAAAAAATTAGCTTTCCCGTATGCAACTTATACTCCATTTTTTTGTATAAATTACGAGGTAAAACTTAAGAAACAATAAACGAATGAGATATTCAAAACATGTTAGAGCACGAACACATTTTTATCAATGAAATTCGAATTTTTAAGTGGAAAACGTGTTGTGACACATATAGTAATAATGGCCAAAATTTATTCGAATCGGTAAACGAAGATGTCAGGGCACATCGCTATCAATCTACTGTTTACAGTACACGACTTGAAGTTTCTCCACGAAACAATCCGATAAAAATTTCGCTTGTTCCGTCGTCTTGCAGCAAACCAGGCAGATAATTTCCATGTAGGCTAGTAAAATATAGCGATTGAAGCACTAGGCAATCTCCGAGCAATCCAAACGACAGGGAATCCATCGGTAAGCTGAGCTGATGGGTTTGGCGATAAAAAACATTCCGAGTACATCCACGCGGTCGAATCGCGTAAAATGGAAGAGATTAAAGTTAAAGAGTCGATAAATTAATACATCTTTCGAGCGCAAAGGTGAACGCGAGCGTTTACTCGCACTCACGCGAGCCCTCGCCGGACACTCGGCTGGCGTGCCTTCGATTACACGTTATTCACCTCCGCAAAGTTTATATAATGACGCGTTTCAATATCCTCGTACGCACGCGGGCGGCTCGTAGGTATATATAATACACCAACTGTGCGCGATTCCTCGCGTGATGCGTGTTTGATAGACAAGCACTGCCGCTTCTCGCCGGGCACCGCGAAAGTCATCATTATTCCTCCCCCCCTCCTTTTAATCGCTGCTGCTTTCTTTCCATTGCTACTCTCGTCCGAGCCGATATTATACCTACTATCTACTCTTTGGCTGGATCTGCGCGTACGCGTCTTACCGGCGTGTGTATACTTATGTCCCGGAGAGTTGTGCAATGGCGTTTAGACTCGCCGTGGCGGGTGTACGTGGGAAAGGGAAGAAGCCCCGGGCCTCTCGAGCATCCCAGCGCTATTATCTTGGTTTGCGGTGTGGGTAGCTCCTTGCGATGGGAAGGAGTGTGGGCCCACGGGGCGTCCGCGTCGATCGGGAGGGTTGTTATCCGGCCACTTGTGGTGCAGCTTTTATTTACAACGTCTCTGCGTCGGAAAAGTTTGCTATTGGTTCGACTTGAGTTTAGCTCAACAACTTCTATTTGTCAGACTTTTGATCGAGTACTTTATCGAAGCACACGCGTAATAGTGTCTCAACTTGTATATAAATATATACCTGCTCCCGGTGATGTTTAAAGTTTTTTAAATACTAGTTTAACTAGACATGATTCACGTGATCTAATTATTATTTATGATTGTGACTGTTTTACCATCCAACTTGCACACCACGTCATCAAAATAGGTAAACGATTTTCCTAACATTTTTTCGCTCGTTAAATCTTTATGAATGATGGAAATCATTGCAATCTCTGGTAACTTTTCGTCCAAAGTTTTACAACATGAATATATTTGAGTATTCAATTATTTCTTTTACGTACGTCAAATCATTTTTACATCGATAGTGAAGAGATGAGGTATTGATAGGAAAAATACCCACTTCGATGACCTGGTAAGTACTTGGTAGCAGATCAACAGCAGTGCTATAATTTTGGGATCCGCTTCACATAATGTTGTGGGTCACTGACACACTGTTACCATAAGTGACGGCAACATACGGTAATTTCAACATTTTTCTCTTAGCTATAGCACGACATCTGGGGCTGAGTTTCCGGACTTTAGAGACCTCATGGGAGCCGCCAAATATGCTACATCACACATTGAGAGAGACAACAATATATTGGAAGAGGGTTTGTCTCTTTTTAATGCGACCTGTAGGGGACAGCTACTACCTTCTCCTCTAAAGTCTTGAGTCTTGTGTCAAAGGCATCCTCTTTCTCCAACACTGTTGCTGTCTCTCTCAGTGTGTGTTTCAGCGACTCATATTGCACTTACGGTCCATTCTACGCCTTTGTTGGAAGTCGTAAAATATGCACGATCCGCGGTGCACCCAGTGCATAAAATGTGGTAAAAAAAAGTGGAATCGACTTGACGTCCTAAAACCTTGAATCATGTAACTATGTCTTGCTACATAAATAATAAAATTCCTGGATTAGCAGACTCAAGATAAAGGTTTTATCCTGATTTTGATGCAACAGGTCGTCCGAGTATGGATGGATTTTTTATTACTGACTAATTTTTTTCACATATTTTATGGTGAAAATTATATACAAATACAAAGTTCTAAAAGGGCATCATCTGGACTTTAGGCAAGATTATTGCCATGCAAAACAATGCCGGATCTTGGTTTTTGACCCAGGATGGACGAAAAAAGAAGAGCGAGAATGAGCACGCAGGTGGTAAAATATTTGCATACTGTTCCAATAAAGTAAGGTTTCCAAAGAGGAAATATATATTTCCTCGCCCATTGAGCATAATGATTTTACAATATGTTTTGTAGACACTCAAATTTGATCAAAATTGGCAAAAGTAACAAAATTACAGAACAAAGTAGATATACCTACTTACGTATCTACATGTACGAGAGGATAGGGAGCATATACACATGGTAGGTAGTGTATTCACGTAGAAGAGAGTTAAGGACAGCAGCTGCGGGCTAATCCAGCCTTTCGTCCCAAATGAACTTGTATATATCTGCCGAGCAAATTGCAGACGCGACTCTTCTGTCAAGGCTAATGAGAGAAATTGTATGGGCACGAGGGCCAAGACTAACCTCAAAGCGCATGCCTCGGAAGCTTGTTGCAATGCTTCGTGAAACTACGGCTTTCGAGTCAGGGGGGCGTAGTACAGGTCTTACTTACCGGTAATGGGATATATGCACTGGATCGCTCGATTCTTTCAAAGGAGACTGCATTCCAAAGCAGGTGATCCCCTGTCGAAGAAATGTTTCTCTGTGCACGCGGGTCTTTTAGATATATATAAGTACACAGAAGCTCTCTGCGCTGCGCAGCGTCAACTTGAAGCCCAACGCTGTGCCATTATAACAATTTGGCCGACTCAAGGGGTTAAATCGTTTCACGTGCTCGCGCGGGCACAACGTAGGCGCGCTTTCGCAGAATTAATTTGTCTTGCTGAAGTCTTCTCGACACTTTTATTTTCCCTCGGAATCCAACAACGACGACACGCGCTCGCATGACCCACCTTTCCCTATTGCTCGAAAAATTTTGACAAAAGAGCGCAGGAAAGAAAGGAAGAGCGAACGAGACTAGGTATTATGGCCATTAAAATAATTGTACTTCGAATGATCTTGGGAGCAACATTGTGCACCAGCGTATTACAAATTACGATGCTATCAAAGACGCAAAAGCCGTCCACAATAAGGTAGTAATAATCGCGCGAGTTATGACACTCAGCGGCGTATGAATGTAGATGAATACAGGTATAACCTACTCTGATGCACATGGCGTTTCTTGCTAGCGCATAAGTACTCACTTGTCTAAGCTCGGTCATCAACTTTGAAGCTTGACATGCGTGCGTGCGACATACCGGGTGCCGAACAACGAATATATATATACACTCGAGCCCGCAAAACTATATACGCGTCTTGCGTGCACCACAAGTGCCGCCACTTTTGCCGGTCAGTGTTTGCACACACGTGTGCACAATTCACGCAAGAGTGCAAGGTGGCGTGCAAAATTAGGGACTTCTGGCGGTGGAACTGCTCTCGTAGTATATAATATATTATACACCTACCTGCATAATTATCATGGATGACATGCTATGATATTATTATACGTTTGTGCGTATACAGGTGTAGGTATATTGCATTATGTACTCGCGTACCTGAAAATAAAATTTAGAGTAACAACATTGAACAGAAAAATGCCTGGTGATTGTTCAGTGACAAAAGATGTTCTTCTAAAAAAGGATTCAAATTTCCAACTGACCCTGTTATTAAAAAGACATGGGTAGTGGCGTTGAGTGTAAAAAAAGCTTGATTTTGGAGTTCAAGGTTTTGAAAATAGCGCTGTTTGTTCTTATTGGCTGGAGTCTTGGCTCCCTTCTGCCCTCTCACGTTCAAAAGTCGTCGATTGCCATCCCAATAGTAGCCTTGGACTCTGTATCGGCGAGCATCGGCAGATAGGTATAGGTATAAGGTAACGATGCGATGATAATTCTTTCGCGTGTTATTTGAGTTGGACTTTTTTCCGGCTCGTCGAAGCCAGCTGGTTGCATTATACGGTAGGTGCATCGAAAGCCCCTCTCGCGTGCGTGAAATACACGCCGGCGACGAGATAAGTTAAGGGGGAAAAAGCGAAATTCGTATCAGATTCGTTTATAAATAGTCCGGCGATCGAGCCAAGGCGACAAGTAAATAAAGGGAAAGAAAGAGATGGGTCGTGGAGGGGGTAGCCATGTGACGAGTGGCGGTGGGGGGGGGCGTCGGAGATGGCAGGAGATCCAAGGGGCGCACGCTTCCGCTAATCCGAGAATCGAGCCTTTTAATGCACGCGTCGCGCGCGCTGCCGCCTGCTTTAGCCTCGGTTGCGGCTGCAGTGACGGGAACCGTCTCGGGAGGGGATCTTACGATTATAAATATCGGACGATACCGGGAAGACGACTCGGGACCTCCCGGTCCATCTCACCTCCCTTCGGCGCTGCATCTTCATTTTTCTCCCCGCGTGGACTCTCTCTCTTTTTTTTCCATCGCAGCCCCCTCGTCCTTTTACTGCCTCGGGAGGGGGGGGGGGACAACTCGGGAGATCCCGTTTCGTTGCCGTCTTCGTTTGCCTCTTCTCTCTCTTCGTGCTCCGTAGATGCGCTCCATCGATTTCTCCCGAACGAATGGCATACCAACCGCGACTGTCGAAATCTGTACAGCGCAAGCGTTTCCTACTCCTTTTGGTATACTTAAATCACTGACTTGGTAGTCGTCGTACGTATTACTGCAATAGTCGATGCACTTTGTAGTATGATTTATACTGTCAATTGGCATCGACCCTGCAATCACAATTCGAACCGTTTTATTAGTAGGCCGAGCTGAAAGCCAACGGAATTCTTTAGGTTCTGGTTGCTGCTCGAGCATGCAAGTATTCGTAAAATAATCTTTTTATAGTGTAAGAGAAATTATCTATAAAAATAGCCCAAGTTGTTGACTACAACCCACATCGAAGCACAACTTTGCACGTAGATTTAGGTGACGCGTATACCACGTAGGTACGTACGGCCCATTTCAGAGTTTGCACCCACGTAAAACGTATTTTTCTAATTCCTTTTTCAATACAGGATTTTTTACTAATGCCTTTCCATGAAATTTCTTTTGCTCAAGCTATAACTATCCATACGGTATGAGTTTTACAAGCAAGCTTGGTTGCTACAAAATAACTTATACATACATTATAAAAAAAAACAGTACAGTAAAATGATGTAAAATTTTGTGTGGGATAGTTATATGGTACATGACGAAAACACCTTCAAAGTTTTAACATTATCTATCAGAAGAGGTGTTGCGTGATGAACGTACTCAAGTATAGCTGCAGTAAACATCTGGTCTACATTCCCGTTCCACCCTCATGATCGCACAGCGACGTACTTTTTTCACGGAAAATTTCACCGTTGTCCCATAGCCTATGGGCAAATTTTTAATTTTCCCTAAAAATTATCGCAATGTACAGTAGAGTTTCTCGTGCTGTCAAAATAATTCAGAATCCCCGTTGGTTTTACGGTAAAAATTTTTACAGTCATCATCCGTGCGTAGCATAAATGAAACCTTTGCTTCGTAAACTGTCAGGCTCCCGGTCGTTCATTTGCCACGACACAGCCCAAGATGTTTTCACTTTTGTCTCGAGAACCATTCATCTCACCGAAACATCAGAAAAAAAAGTGAGTTTCAACTTGCCTCTCCATACTTTACAGTTCTTGACAAAGCTGCTCCACACTCGACGTACACGATTCCACGCGATCCCGTTCCAAACGGCAGTGCAATTATGACCGGGGCATTAAAATTTCCTCCCGCGCCGAGACACGGAAAATAACACTCGCGCCGGAGAGTAAGGGCGTCTTTGCGCAAATAAGACTCGCGGGGACGTGTATACAGAGGCAGTGGATGCTCGAGCCCCAAGAAAGGAGGGGGGGGGGGGGGGAATCAAACAGCCGTGATAAGCATAAAGCCGTCCCGCAGATGACGTTTGATCTTCTCGGGGGGATAAATTTAAGACGCCGAGCGGAGAGTCGTCGCATGCGGTCCAGATGCTGCTCATCCCTATACAGCTCTCGGCTGCAAGTATTGTGTTGCGTTTGCTCGCGGGCGCTAATTTTAGAGCCGAGGGTCTACTCCTCCGGCGGGGACGCCTCTGAAAACCCCAACGACAATTCGATCAGTACCGTCGCGTCATTTACCATTCACGTCCCCCTCGCCACTAACAGCCATATACGATTTAGTTGACTTTGCCTCCCTATTGTTTTCCAACGAATGTTTACACGCTGTACACGCTTGAGAAACAAGAAACAACCTCGCCGAGTGATTTGTCAGCTCGATACGCCGATCGCACCTGCCAAGTTGTTTTGTTGACTCTTGGGATTGCGGGGCGGGAGCAACGTGTGCAGCGCAAACCCAGTGGTGTCCCGTCATCAGAAGTGGCGCGTAACTTTCGTAATACCTACGAGGGGCTCCCTTGTCAAAGCTTTCGGGGGGCGAGCAGCGAGGAGCGGATCGAGCAAGATGAAAGGAGGGAGGAAAAAAGTAGCGGCCGGCGCGTCGGGGGGGAGCGGGAGGCGCCTGGAATAGCTCGCTTCCTCGGGGAAGACGCGGTGAACCGACACAGCCGAGCACACGTCGATACGTGGATTCCGCATTGTCGTTCGACATCGCTCGTACAACATTTAAATTTAAAACACATCGTGCGACCGAACGGCAAAAAAGACGAGGAGCTGTCGGTTTGCCTCGTCAGCGGCGCGTGGGACGCGGGGAGATGAAAATTTGTGAGGAAAAAAATGAGTATGCGTGTCTGCGTGGGGAAAAAAAAAAAAAGAGACCAACCGGCGCTCACCGTACTTTTTTGGCGCGCGCGTGGCGGACGGAGGGAGGGTGGAAGGAGATGATACGGTAACGGTACACGCACACCTCCAAACAATCCGATCTCAGCAGTGAGGTCTGTACTATGATGTAGAGCTCTAGCTACGCAAGACAAATCTACATCATGGTGACAAGTCCGATTATGTGTGCGAGTGTACGGTTCCATTCGATCGTCGAGCACTCGAGCTGATCGGTATAGTGTCGACACCCAAGCGCCCTTTTTTTTTATGTATACTGGTACCTATGGACTCAATTGGTCATCTTTGGTCCGTTTGGTTTGGCATATCGGCACATGGACTTTGACGTACCTTGAAGCGCGAGTTTGCAAAACCGACGAAAAACAAAGAAACCGACTTATTTTTTTCGGGTATGATTATTTTGGTGCTAGGGAAAGAAGGAGAAAAAGACGGAGAGGAAGAGAGATCGGATGCCCGCGTCACGAGATCCGTAGAGTTGATTGACAACAAAGTTATAAATAATAGATCGTACGGAATGAGTGACAGCCGGAGTTAGAGTGGAAAAATAAAAACAAGGTAAAAATAAAGCGTCCCGAAATCATTTGATTGATGACACGATAATGGATATCGGCGCCTCATCTGGCTCCAAAAATAAGTGCCTGCTCCGCACCGCGATTACACACGCGCCTCACCTCGCCCCCTGCCCCCCCCCCCCCTCGCTGCGTTTGCGACACAGAAAACTGACTAACGAGCTCTTTCGAGTGAACTTTTTTTCTTTTCTTTTTTTCCTCCGGCATACGAAAAATCGAAAAAAGTCCCACAGCGGAGGGGAGGGTGGAAGGAGGAAGTAAAAGGAAATAAAATCGTCGAAACTGTACGCTACTCTCTCGATGTACACGTGTAATACGGGGAGAGCGCGCGCATCAGTCAAGGCCCATTAAAATGACGCGTGGTGGGTTTCGGGCGTAATATAAATTTAGAAACATAACATACACAGACGGGCCGTCGCTTCCATCGACAAAGTCATTTGCCTGTGCTTTTTGATATACGCGCACGTGTGTGTTGTATCATGTGTGCCTGTGTGTATGTGCTCCTGAAAAATGAGACGCGAAAGAAGAGACGGACCGGGGAGCCAGACTGGCGTTTCTCGGATTTCTCTGCATGGGACGGCTGATCTCGCCGGGGACTGGCCGATGACTGCAGGGGGATGACGATGGCTCGTGCACGCTTATTTGCAGCTTCCGGGGTTGCGGGCCGCCGCGGTCCTTTATCCCCCCCCCCCCGTCTACTGTCCTCTGGCACTTTTATTCCGACCCGCTGTTTGCCCGTCCTCCCTCCCTTCCTCTCTAAATTCTCGTTGTTGGGCACATTTTCGCGCCACTGACACACCTATACATCTCGCCTACAAGCATGCATACATAAACCAGAATTGAAAGTAAAAAAAAAACCATCGGTGGGTCGCTCTACCCAAAATCCGTCCATTTTATGTCCCAGCCGATTGCAACGTCGGACAAGGGGATCTCGATCTGAAAACTTTTTTCAACAATCAGAGGATGTTTTCTACTAAAGGTACACCAAAATTCTCATCATAAGAAAGCGTTGCTTTAGTTTTACACGAAAAAAAAGGACGAAATTAGCGATACGGGTTTGTGTCTCATTGGGATATTTGCAGTTTTGACGACACATTTTTTATTTTTTCTACGATATAGAACTTTAAAGTTATCAACATAAACAACTTTTTCACGCATTTTAGAGAACCAAAAAAAAATTGTATCCAAAGCTTGGATGCTGTTAAAGTTGCGGGATCTGATTAATTTAATATTTCTACAAAAAAACGTTCTCTCAAGATCGTACTGTTAAGCTTGGAAACTCCAATTCGATCGCTTTAAATTATACTAAGGTAAGCGTAAATTTTTTTTACATCTTCGGAAGCATCTGGTTATCGATTTGGCAGGTGACGAGTTACATATGTTTAGCTGTTACGTAAAGGGCCAGGTGCAATTTTCATTTGGTGTGTCACCATCTCGATTTCATGATGATTTTATAAGAGCACATAACAATACCCACTATATTAGTATTGGAAAATTGTTTTCCAGCTCGGCCCGACAAATTATGACATATTTGGATCACAAATGGTACTAAAAAAATAGTAGGAAAATCACAAACCCCTCTTTAGTCTTTGTCCATTTGGCCTTTGAAATATTCCGTTTTTAGTAGAATAATCCATGTATATGTAAACGAGTCGTTTTTTCTACTTTTACAATATAACTACTATACAGCGTCTTTGGGAAAAGTATAGTGCAACGATGTTGCGCTCATCAAGACAAACAAGTGAGTATTTAAAGAAATTACGATCAAACGCGAACTTTCCAAAATATAAGTACTGACAATTAAAACCCAATAAAGGAACGTAAAATAAAAAAAAAAAAAAACACTTTGAAAAATTTTCATAACGCACTCCATCATGATCGAATTCTTGATTTCCAACAATATTCACTACTCAAAGTAAGGGGTTTGTTTATCGTCATTAGTTTCAGCGTTGCCGACAAAAAATTCAACGTTATCACTCGACTGAAATGCGGAATTACAAGTTTAGTTGGAAAATTGCGCATTTTTTTTCGTTCATTATCTTACCAACTGCGCCTATGCTGCCGATCATTGACGGGCGATCCCCAACATAGCAGCTGTATCAATCGATCAACAGCAAGAGAAACGGTCCTTTGTGCGCGCAGTGCCCGCACGGGACAGCGGTTAATTTGTTTTGCCGCGCAAACGAGTAAAATCGCAAAGCGTGGAGGAATATGAGGGATGCATGATGAACGTCGACAAGGGTGGCCTTTGAAACTAATGCAATAACAACGGACATGCGCTCCCTCTCTCGCACCTGCGTGTATTATTACGTGTAACATCGCGCGCCCGCGAAACTTGGGCTTTCCGTCGAAAGTCGTATAACTGAAAACCTGTTTCAAGATTGACAGTTTACGACTCGTAGGAATATATATACTTTTTTATATCTTCATGCCCGTAAAGTAGCCCGGCGAAAAAAATTCATTATCGTAAAACCCCTCCAAGGGCCCTCCGCCGCCCTATACCGGCCGCTCATCTTTCGCCCGCCTGCCTTCCTATCGCCTATAAATTATATTCGCAAATCGAACCCTTTGATACTTTTCAAATTGTACGCTCGCAGATATGCAATAATTTATTCCGCGCCATGGCTTCGCTCTCTCGCTTTTCCCCCTCCCCGAGGCTATTTCACTCGCGAGCGTGTAGGTACCGTACGTACTCTCTCTCTCTCTCACACTTTTGTAACCTTACTTTATATTGCATGCCTGGCTACACCTCTTCCCCCCCCCCACCCTCTCTCTCTCTGGCTCACGGCCGCGATTCTATTACTTACTTACTTACTACTTTACAGAACCGAAAATGACAACTGACAGGCCATACCTATGAATACACAAGCGCATGTACTTATATGTTGCTGCGTAAATAATATAACCTTTGCTCACGCTCTGCTCTCACAATCGAGCGTCAAAGGTGATGGCACCGGCTCATGGCTGCCGATGTCGATGCTTTTTTTACCATCCCCCCCCCCCCTTCTCAAAGTCCTTGGCCAACTAGTTCGTTGTGATGGTGCACCGAGGGAAAGAGTATTCCGGTCCAAAGATGAAAACAACATTTTGGGTCGCTGCATCGGCCAGTGCCGTACACAGTTACTGGGTTACCACAGGCGTTCGGCCCAGCTAAAGCGTACAGCAACGTTTGCCGTGTAATTGTATACCATCACTCGATCTCCCCCTCTTTCTCTCGCGTCCGCACACGGGCTTTTCACGCGCACGTACGTATCCACACACGTGTGCGGATGGCGAAAAAATAATGTTCTCGCGCTATAAAAGTTGGGAGCGGCCATGCAAGAGCAACGCTCGAGGGGGGGGGGAGTACGAGGGTAGGGCGAAGAAATGGCCGGGGCGGGAGGGGGGTACAGAGAGCGCCACAATATGCGCGAGGGTAACAACGCGCGGTGTAAGTACGATATATTTGTACTCGCGGGCGTAAAGGGAAAAATGGCGGCCGAGCCTTCGATAAGAGACACCACAGCGATGAACCCGGCGAGGAGGAGCACGGGGTGGGAGGTATGATCCGTGCTTCTGCGGCGTGCGATCGTAAAAGTTCTCTCGCCGACTATACTTATGCTGATGGGGGTCTCGCGTATGAGCGCCGCGGAAAATATAATGCAAAAGTGGGCACTTTCGTGTGTACACAGGGCGCTGTGTGGCGAGGGAGACGAGAAGTTGCGGGGTAGACATGGGAGCCAAGGGCCGGAAGCGGATGTAGTAGCCGTAACTCGGCCCGGGAGCTGATCCATAAACGCGTGTACATCCATATTATGCACACGCCTTGTGCATTTGTGTAATTGCGATCGCACTACGATTTTTTTTCTTTTTCATATAAGGGTGCTTGGCTGTAGAGGCGTGCAGAGGCAAGATTGCACTATATTTTTCAGAACGTTGTCTCGTTCTTGAAAAAAGTGTGAATTTAAGTATATATTGTTCCATTTAAATCATTACAGAAACTTGTAGTTATCTTCTTGGGGTCTTGGCGTACACCCAACGTTATCTCGATAAATCTCACTGTTATCTTTAAGTAGGTACGAGAACGTCTTTTTTTTCAATTATACCTGAATACATAATAAAATATACGTCTACGCATTAATATATTGAATGAAATGTGAGATTTCGATGAAGATTACGTGAATTAATTTTTTCGAGTAATAAGTTTATTTTCAACAAATGTTTTTAGAAATTTACAAAATTGATTTCTTTGAAATTTCATGACGATATTTTACAACATTGTGATTTCAATTAACTATTGATCTTAAACTGGTGCAAACTTTCATACTCAATTTATTAAGATATCGGAGGCTGTGTGAAAAACAAACGTTTAACTAGTACAAAAGTGAAAATTCGAAATTTTTTCCAAACTCATCGAGATCCGGTACGCTTGCAGCTGTGTAAACATGAATGTACTTTTCTATTTTTGATGTCATTCGAAATCCACATCCAAGGTGTATATTTCCAATGTTCATTACGAAAAGCGTGATTTGAACTATTGGGCTAAACTAAAATTTCAAATTTTGACTTTGATCCATTTACTGTTGCTCAAAAAGTGATGCGCTTCATTCATAGAAATTATCACTTTCATGAACCTTTTTAAAACTGATGGTGACTTCACCAATGAGCTGGCCATGTGTTGGCTTCTACTTAGTGTTGGTGTTGGCTTCTTGAAAGTTCAGCTTTTACTAAATTAATAGCCATATGATTTCTTTCCTCGGTACATAAATTATTTATCAGACTGCACGACTGCTTTTCCACAGGAAGCATCACCAACAGGAATCGATAAGACAAATGATGACACTTTTTTTTTATTAAATATAGAAAATGGTAGTTTTCGTAAGCAACAGACTCCTTGCGCTTGCCCTGGTTGGATGCGCACCAGGTGCGAACCTTATTTTTCATACCAAGCACGCACTAAACTATCAAACGTTAAAAAAACGCCCAAAGCAGGAAAAACGAATGTTTTCCAATAGCTGGTCTAATACTTTGGAGATGTTTCAACAGATAGTATAGTATATCTTTAATCCATTTGCAAATCGTTGTTGTTAATATACTGTTAGAAATTTTAATCACCAAAGGCAGCAAAAATAGTCGTTTGTACTTTAATCACTCTATTTAAGCTCTCGGTTATTGACAAATTATTCGCTTTGCGGGCAGTCACTTGACTCATACCTCACCTACGAATAACCACTATTTTAGCAACATTTCGTACACGTTTGAAGGGAGATTTCGTATTCTTGCGGAAGTCGATACAACCGGAAAATCTAAATAGCTCCCAACCCAATAACTCTACCTACGCGTGCATCAAGAAGGGGAACCGCTCCGGCCATCGCGAATCAAGCATAAAACTTGGGCAGACACGTTATACAATTACTATCGGAAGGAAAACTCATTAGACAGCTTATCTTCCGCCCGTTGATAATAATCTTTTTTACATCTTTCATCGTACGTATTTCACAATGTTTCATTTGGAATATGCCTACTTTTTAATCAAAGGAAGCAGCACACATACACGCGCCTTTTATTCAACCGCATCAATAATGTATTTCTGCCTTGATAATGAGAGTACAGTCATTGTTATGTTCTTTAGCCTTCGGATTCCACTGTATTTTCGTCGATAAGTATGGGCTCAGTATCACTTGGCCGTATCTATACCCGTTATGCACATTGCGCGAAGAATGGTAAGTTTGATTATGCGTGAAACTCGCGTGGTTCATCATCCGACCGACTTTTTCAGTGGACGGTAAAAAAAGTCATAAAGCAAAGCAAGAAAATGCATGCAACGTTTATCTTCAACAGGCCGTGATGCAAGCACATCGATTATTATTATGAGTAATCGTTTGCGACAATTGTATACTTGAACATGTAGTTTGGCGAGGCGATTTAGCGAGTACGCCGGGATCTTGTCACGATTCGAGACGCGCTGACGCAAAAAGACGGATCATGACGATCACTAGGTGTACAAAGCTGAACTTGGCCCGTTGACTTTAAAAATTCAAGTATTGTTCTTTTGCTCAATACAGTATTTACCTTCCACGTCAACTATGGACTTGCACTAAATTAAAAAAAAATTTAAAAAAAAAACTAAGACTCAATAAGTTGTGCAACATTTTTGATGCCAAATATTTTTCGCAACTCCGGCAATCAGCTCACGGCTGCTGAGACGTAATATCCTCTCTCAGCGAGCACACTTTTTCTATGTAATGATCATTCGTACACAATTTCATTAAATATAAGCTTATACATTTGCCATGCCTCACTAATAATCACACCTTTGGTTAATGAAACACGCACCTCGAGATGATAGCATGTGATTCCCTCCTTGGCTTGGAAGGAGCGACGTGATTTTTTTCACGGTGAAACGTATATGTTTCTTACTACGCCGAGCCGTAAGTTTGTTTGGCATTTATTATTAAATAACTGCACAATGTCAGCCAGATAGCAGAGGATCATTCGTTGAAACAACATTATTTCAGTAGTAGGTATACTTGAGGCTCTAAACCATGTGCTAAAATAGACGAATTCAAGAGAAACAAAAATGACTCGTAGGCAGATCTGAATGACGATGGACGATCATTATTTTACCAGTGTAATACTCATTTCCTCTAATACGTATCTATTAGTGGATGGTTAATTTCCAGGGTCTTAAAATTATGAAATAATGATTTTTATCAAACCTCAATTCTTAAAAGGTGTTCGTCGGAATATCTCGTTACCTACCATATCTTTTTCGGAAAATGCAACATGCACAAATAAAGCCTTGCAATGAGTCATTGAACCTATGACTTGTATAAAATTTTCCAAAATATCGTAGGTAACATGTTTTTTAAGATGTCAATCTGTCAAGTAATCGGTGGGCTTTTATTGTAGTGTTTACTCCATAAGAAAATCACAACGCATTCTATACAAAGAAAACACGCTTGACGTGTCAAATTTCACTGCTATTTACGGCAGTTTATCTACACTGAGAAAGATTTGGCGCCGTCAGAGTACCACCGGTAGTATACAGTGAGGTCCCTACTGTCAGCAAACTCAACATAATAGACGGCGTGCTGTAGCTAAGAGAAAAATGGCGTCACATTGGCACAAATGTAGTACCTATTCATGATCTCCTGACGTCAGCGTGATGGATATGTTGTCACAAAAGTAAGTCCACATTACCGTATACCGTCGTCACTTGTAGCCGCAGTGTGTCAGTGACGCCATTTTTCTCTTAGCTACAGCACGCCATCTATGCTGAGTTTGCTGAACGTAAGGACCTCATACTTGGGCTCGTACGTGCGCTGTTCCGACTGGGATACCTGCTATCCCATCAGTAGTCAGAGACAGCAGACTAATCGTGATTTGGTATAGCTGCTGTAGGAGGAGGGACAACTGCAGCACCAAATCTTTCTCAGTGTATACTTGAAACATTTTACATGTATATGTTTGAAAATAAGCTACTTGTCTATTGTTGCCCATTCTTTAAAGCATTATCAACTTAAAATTCTGAAAAATTACGTATGCCTCACTTTTTAAAATGTTTTAAGCTTTTCATTGAAAAAGTTTTTCTTTATGTGTTGTTTAGAGCTAAAAACTGATACACACATTGATACCAACAAACAATGTTGTACACGAAAAAATATAAATTAATCAATCACCATTAACAGGTTGTAGTGTTTGCTGCATGACTTTATGTGTTTTGCATTTCCGGACAAAGAAGTACCTAACTATAAATATTCCGACACAATTTTTATTATAGTCCGCATCTCCGATATAATTTATCATCGATGGCTCTGGCAAACAAAAACAACATTTGGGTAACTGTAACTAATAAAAGTCATGGTGTTTGTTGCTCATTTCGGAATTTATTTTGGAATCTGTTTTTGAGAATGTCTTGAATTACCTTGAATTTTTTCAGTATTCTCAGTGGGTTGTTATACAAAGTAAACGAATGTTAAAGTAAAGCTGCTAACCATACGTTTTCACGAGAGTCAACCTACATTTCCCCTTTTTCAAGTATGGACAAAAAACTTATGAAATTGCAGGGAGATACAAGAAAAAAAACAATTTAATCGATAGATTGTTGTTTTTAGACTTGATAAGCAACATTTTGTGGCGCACTATGGTATACTGTCATTAAATTCAAACGCAAACGAAATATCAAGTTTGGTGGCATCGCCGGTATAAATACACGGGGTCAAGGCAGTTCCTGTCCACACCTTTTACAATAAGTCTCCCCCGACCATTAAATTAACATTCACACGCACGCAACAATTATTACTTTGGCACATCCGTTTAAGATAAAACATGTGTATTCACACGCTTCACTGTCATTTTCGTTGTATTGATTGTTGTTTAGCTTTTCAAGACTATTTCCAAATTTGCCTCATTTTTATTTCTAATATGATGAAACGATCGACCAAACGACTCATTATTTTGATCGAACGGATGAATCAACCACATAATAGCCTCGTGGTTCCACTTAACAACTAACGCATCACGCGTATATAAATTATTCCTCTGTACGTCACCAGCCACCGTCAGCCGATGTCTCTACACGTATAGATAAAAAAAAAAAAAAAAAAAAAAAAAAAAAAAAATACGGTAGTTGCACGGTGAAAGAAAAAATAAAACGTTATCTATGCGTGACTACGAGTTGTGAAAATAGCCGCGAAGCTTAACCGAGCTTATTCGATCGAGTACGACAAATGCTCGCACGATTTTCCTATATATATATATAATATTATCTTGCTCCTCGAGTTCCGAATCTCAACAGCAATATTACTGACGTCAATATCGATCAGCCCGGAAGGGGGGGGGCAGAGAAATTCGTCCCGACTAATTTACGTATAATAGACGACGTCAGCGGCGTCGCACGTGCAACGAACGCCCGCAGCGAGGACTCAATAATTGATGGATCCAGGGGGGGGGGGCAGAGGCTTCCGATCGCGCGTGATACGGGGCACTTCCAAGAAGAGTTTAAAACGATTGAAATCGGGCCGGCGAGGCCTCGCACGCGATCCATACCTACGTACACCCACAAAGGCGCCCGGCGCGATGGCGATTATCTGCGAGGCTCATGTATACGGAAGGGAATAGGGGGCGGTGGGCGGTGCGGCGGATCGATGAGGAAGCCGGCTGCACTTATCGCGAGTGAAGCGAGTCAATTAGCCGATGTATCGATCGATCGATCTGCGTAAGTGTGTGGAAAGAGTTGCGAACCCCCGCGAGGGAGCTGTTCGCCCGCCTAACCGTGGGACCTAGAAAAGAGCTAGTAGGTACTGGCGTTGCGAGCAAATCATTTTGCACCCTATGGATCGTAGTTTTAATTCAGCATCACGTGAATTAGGTGTGTCCTTCTTGTGGCATTGGTATACTCCTGCGCCTTGCGCTCCGTCATAATTACTGTATGCTGCGCAAAGCAGCGATTAATATGTGAAAAGTGTGAAATACAAATTCATTTTACAAGAAATTCATTATTTGTCGACGAAATCCTACAAATATGTTGAAAGCAAAATGGTAAACTAGAGAGTTAACAAATACAAATTTTCGGAACTTTTTCAACAAATATCAAAAACATTTCAATTGCAGTGTTTCAACATTTAAAATTTATCCCCACAGTAAAGTAAAACAAATGATGGCTCTATTTGTGCATGTCCCAACAGTTCCAAATTAATCGTCACACGTATTGATTTAATCAAAGCAGTTATAAACCATTTTCTTACGTTGTTGTTTTTTTAACTAAAAACACTTTAATTACTTTGATTTTTTTTTTTTTAATTGGTTCTGTCAATTAAAAACCTTGATAGAAATCATGAATTTGTTTGGATGCCAAAATTTATCTGCGATACTATCTCGTTACAGTTTGTGGTATCTCAATATTTTTGTTTAAAATTTTGTATTCGAAATTAAACATTTGAGATATATTTATATTTGGTAGTTATGTCGAAAATATGTTTGTACTCTGAAAAGAAAATACCACCTGCGCTTTTGAACACATATCGCGTACATGTACGAATTTTTTTATGCTAAATTCGGTCTAAAATACACTAAAATTCAAGTGTGTTAAAGTACACGTTTAAAGCGTGTAATCGAAATTTCCAATTTAATAAAATGCTTTATAGTAGTCTTGATAAACGTATCGAGATTAATCAAATTGATGCTTCGTAAACTATTTCACCTATTCTATTAAGCTTAACTATTTTTTTTATCAACAATTGACATAAAAAGGCCGTAGAGAGTAAAATATTTCCATCACAAATTTTACACGCTTGTATACGTTTTCAATCTGTAACAGCCGAGTTTTACCACTACTGCTCTCCTATACATTTATTTTTTTCATTCAAAATTGTCGAATTTAATGGAACTGGTTAACCACTTGGTGAACCGTAGCTTTGGTTGTCCTTAAAATTATTATCCAACCCAACAAAACGTGTTTTATAAAAAACAAAAATTTTAACTACACACTTTTAACGAGTAATTTAACACGCTTGGATTTACAGTGCAGTGGTGAAAAAATGTCCTAAAATTGTCGAGAAATTGCACTGTTTAACATTGGCTCTTATATAGGACAGAACGTTCTAGACGTTGGATCGACATTTAGTATAGTTAATGTGCGAAAAGAATATGCTTGAAGGAAAAAAACATTGATGTGTACAGCTTCACTCTGAAATAAGACTTTCGTATGATTCCCACCATGAAAAATATATGCATCTTGAGACGCTCTTATACATATATTGAATACACAGTGAGCGTCTCCTGCCATTCGTTCGTTTTTTCACACTGTTCGAGGCTTGTTCAAAAAATCATTTTCCGAACCATAGTCCTCAAACTTCAATGCTGTCCAATAGTCCAGTACAAATTTGGATTTAAATTTTTTTCAACAGTATCGTCAAGATTTTTCATACTTCTTACAGGTTAGTTTCTTTTCGCGCTAAAGATGTTTTTTTAACATCAAGTTATTTTACTCATACCATCGGTTGGATACTACCTGTCTCCAAGTACGCACTGTAATGTTCTTCATGGCGTATCACCTTCAAACTTTGGGTTTACGTAAGCAAATTGAAAAATATAAAATTTTCCTGTTGAAGTAGGTTTGTAGATACAGTCACGCAGTGTACAATTCACACTCACATTACGCCGTACTTCTATATTTGCCCTTCTTCCTAACGCACCCTAGCCCAAGAGATTACCTAATTGTAACCTATACATCGCTCTATCCGAAGCCAAAATCCATCAAAATATATTTTTACATGACTTTTCAAATACACAATGATGAATAAAGTACCCAACATATACGTGTGGAATTTGTCTTGGATAATGAATGAAGTAAAAGTTCATGACTTGCGTTAAAACTCAAACAAGGTATTAAAGACGACTTGCAGCCTCGCACGGAGTCGCAATACATTGTACAAGTATAATCATGTACGTGCAACAAGTTTCACGGAAAAATACCTTGCCGCGCGAGGGATCGACGCCGAAGCCGAATCGCGAGCTTCGAAGGATTTTATGTCGCACTTTCATCGCGTAATTACAGGCGAGCGGCGCTCCCCGAGCGAGGAATGAACGAAAGCGCGCTCGATGAAACCCCCGTAAAACTAGCGATGCACCTTAACGAGCTTTGCGTAATGTGGGTCCACGATTGCATCGAGCGTCACCCATCCCGGTGTACTTACGCCTTTCTACTCGACTTCCCTGTCTCTGCTGCGTACATAATATATACTCGTGCACGGCATTTCCAACACATACTGACTGTTTTCGCTGGTGACAGGCGAGAGGCGATAGGCCCTTTGTTTTGTATTGCACTGCGTACGAAGCCCGGCATCATCGGTACAATTCCCTCTCGCATGTTCCGCGGAAACAGCCAAAGTCCCCTTCGGATCCAATCGAGGGAAATGAGCCGCGTCGAATTGGTCTATTGATTATTTCTTCGTTACGCGTTTCTTTGAATTTGTACAGGGGAGACGCGCTTGTCTGGGGGTGGAGTGCATCGAACGTACAGTGCCGTGGCATGTACCCTTACTCCATAAAATTTAGATGGCGGAACACTACTGTTTGAAATTTATAAGCGCCCAACTTTAAAAGTGGGAAAAATACATCGCTTGTACTTACTGCCTGTACACCCGTGTGAAAATGAATCTACTTTGACTGTGAACGCCAAAATGTTAATACGTAATTCAACTGTGTTATTCAACTAAAATACCTCGTTTTCGTACGCAATGGGCTTTTTAATTAAATTAAATGCCAAGATTGACCAGAATAAAAGGGCTTTGATCACATGACCATAAATCTCTTGAGACATACGAGATATCACGTAAAACGAGTCAAAATATCAAATATAGTATTACATCTATGTTAGTCCATATGAATTAAAGCTTCTGTGTGATCGCCTTGGACCACTAGGATGTGCTACAGAAAACAACGCATTATGCAACAAATCCGTGAATATCGTCATTCCCATCGTGACAATAATTACCGGCACAAGCCACACATGCTGTTTCTCAGCACAAGATGTGACAAGCTCAAAACTTATATACATGCTATCGTCGAGGTCACAGTATTAAATGGACCTTGAGTAAAAAAAATCTGTACAATGTGAGTGGCGTAGTTAAGATTGGGAGGCGGGCTCAAAGTGCATTAGAAAAGGAGATGAAGGGATTAAATATAGGACAACACCGATAAAACCGAATCATAAGTAAAATATACACAAGGTTCTAATATTTTTTGTATGAAATTTTTTAGAAAAAAAAAAGAAAAAAAATTACCTTTTTTTACAGACGTAAACACACATCACATAATCGGGAAATACGCTTGGTTACATCATGTGCAGTACTAAAACTATATTTACAGGATAAATAATTATTTCGTGCACTAGAGCTACAGTTGAGCACTTTGCGTACTTTTTACAATAAAGAGATGAGGGTAGTAAAACTTTGAACAGAGTATTTAAAAAGTTTCAAGTATTTTTATTTTATGCGTTTGACTAAGACGAATCATATTATCTAAGACTAAAACTCCAAGTCGTTCGATTCTATTTGGCACTCCAAGATCTCAGGCATTTTTTAACAAAATGATATTATTTTTACCATCGATTGTCAATACATAATGTTTTTGTACAGTTTTATTCTCCATCTACTTGTCATCCTTAAAAAATCATACATAACATTTTTTACTCCACCACTGTATGGTTCTTCCACCAAAAAGCCCAACATATTTTCTTTTTTTTTTTATATATAATAGTGCTCTATGTCCGGCTCCTTTCATAAGGGCACTACTATGGGCACTTAGCACTTTGGAGAAGGAAGGGAAGAGGGATGGGAGGGGGGGTAGGGGGAAATTAGGCAATTTTTTCTGCGAGGAGGTCGCCTAAACCCTCCTCGAGGAGCATTGCGTGGTGAAAAAGCACATGTGAAAAATCACAGAGGTACTTGCCCGACAAGTCGCACTGGCCGGGAATCGAACCACCAGTCTCCTGTATGCTAATCCACGACCTAGCCGACTGAGCCACCGCGTGCTCTTCCAACATATATTCACCAAAGCAAAATATGTAACCACTTATGGTATATGACTGTCCCTTCGTGAGACATGTTGTGATTTTACAACGAGTAATGTAAACAAGTTCTCCTACCTTGGGCTATACTTTGAGGGTTGGGTGTGCCCTCGGTAGGAAAAATAGGGGTCGCACCTGGTACGCGTCCAACCAGGGACTCCTTGTGCTTGCCCTGGTGACATGCGCCACCAGGTACGAAAACTACCATGTAGGATTATTATACTCAACCAAAGTACTTTACATCCAATGAGTAATACACTACATTCGAAACATTTTCGTTTGAAGCAAACACAATTTCTTGACCTTACTCTTGATCTCTTTGAGAATGATAATTATAGATGCAATTTAAAAATTAACATCATTGCTTTGGATCGAAAAATGACTTTAAAGATTAAAGGGAATCCTGTTTGCTCCTATTCACCTACAGGTTGGGTGTTTAAATGATGTATATAGTTGAGTGTGACGCGTATAAGTTACATTTTAAAGCAAAAAAACTTGTGACGCAGTGATTCGTGAATCTTTTTGAAAAAAATTAATAAATAAACAACTGAAATTTTATAAACACGCTGTGCATTGTCTTTAAAAAATTGTAACTAACGAAAAAATGTTCAATATCGGTTATTTAAATTGCAATAGCACCTACTTTGCTCTGATGATGGATGTAGCAATTAATTTTTAAACCAAAAAATGATTATTTTTTTTCATAAATTCAAATAAACTTTTTAAAATACCATTCAAGTGATTCATATTTCAGGTGTGTCAAAGAACCGAGTATTTGACCTCAGGAGATGCCCTCATGTTGATTAAAAAAGTAGCAAACAGTACGCTGGAAAAAAAAAAAATGTTTCATTCCAGCACAAAAGCGTACACCTTTATCTAATAAAGACGCGCAAGCTTGAGTTTGCAATAAAATTTCCTGCTGATATAAGCAAGGCTAATTGATGGAAATTACAATTAATAGCGGCGAATGTCGAACACAAGCTGCACGCACCGGCACATAAAAATTATTCGATGCTCCCAATCGATACTCGGTTTTCCTCGAAGCTCTCGTATCGCGCGAGGGGGATGGTGGTGCGAGCGCGCAGCTCGATAAAACTACGCTTACCTGCCATGGCAACGCTACGTGGAACGAGGAAAAAAATTGCAGGCCGTCAATTTTCTCGATCCAGGGCAAAGTTATTAATCACTTTACGATCCAAAAAGTTGAGCCGCGACGAAGTGTTTGCCAAGGCATTATTGCGCCGCGCGGCGACTTACCGCGAAGCAATAAAACGCCGAAGGGAGCGAACGCGGGAGGTGTGGAGATCGGGGGGGAGCGGTGCAAGCCGAGACCGCGCGCGACGTGGAAAGGAGGAGGAGAGGAAGAAAGGACGACTAATAAAATTCACCCGATGAGTGTTTAGCATGGAGAATCGGGAGAGGTGAAACAATGAATGCCCTGTGCTCTCGAGATCGTGTGCATTATTTTGGGCGCGGGGGAGCCGCTTGGCTTGCTTCATTTGCTAACATAATTGTCGAGCTGCATTCACCGGTGGTGCGAGTAATGTCCACCGCCTTCTTGGACATTGGGGCCGCCTGTGGTCTTGTAACAGAAAATGGGAGGAAGAGGAGCACGAAAAAGGAAAAATAATGTATTTTATCACAGCCACCGTAACGAAACTATTTACTCATCTATGCCAACGTAGGTATATATGTATAGACTAATGGTGACCTCTGCCTTTATCAATCACGCGCACGATCAACAATTTTATTTTCTACTTCCTGTCTCGTAAACCACATCGTACGTTAATCATTTTCTTTAATTTTTTACTTTTTATTTTTAACTCTGTAGTTACAATTTTTATGATACAATAATCGTAACTTTCTTTGTATTAAAAATCTGTTATTTTCAACGATTTTCAATTGGAAAAAACCGAAAAAGGATAAAAATAAAGGATTACTTGTACACTATACGTTGCATTGTCATCCACTATGAACATTTTTGTACAATTTGAGTACATCGATTACAAGATTCTCGTCACGAATAAGATACGGACGGTCAGTTGGAGCTCAGTACACCTAAATAAAGGCATACAAAAAAAAAGGGACGTTTGATCGAATTGATAAGCTCTAACTGGACTGAATTTGATTAGTAGGTATTATACTTTAGTGCGCGATTGTTGATTGCGCGTAAGCCCGAGGGGTCTCGTGTTGTTGCTCGGCCCTCGTGTACCATTACCGCGTTTCGATACATTTCCCCAGCAAGCGGCGAAAGGCAAAGAGCTCCCCCCTGTACGTTATATGTATACTCAGTTGGGCCGAGCAGCAGCCACTCGAGCTTTCGGGCAGTAAAGCTGCTTGCGACACAACACTGTCGTCCTGGCGCGCGATTTATCGCTCGCTCGCACCGCTCAGGCGACTCGAGAGCGTGCGCGTACGTGCCACCCCCGTCGTATCCACAGGATCTACTTTTACCACGCCAGTGGAAATGATCCCTTGTACTTATACTTGGGCCGCACTTGTTGATTTTTAACGAATACATATACGTGTAAGCGAGTACTCGATCGTTAACAGTTGCCGAATCGAGTACTTGACAGCTGACACTAAAGGTTAAAAAAAGCAATGGTTACGGCATCGAATGCTTATTAACTGTAACTCATGGCGACTTGACCGCCAATGAATATTCGTTTCACATTATTCCGAAGCCTTGAATCATGGATAACTAATCATTCATTAGCTGCGAGAAATTCTGTCAATCAGTGCACATCCACGCAGTGGTAAACTCGAGTAAGTATATGCTCCAGTTAAACCCCAAATTACGTGGCCTTTGTGAAAGCAATCCGTATAGACCTTTCGGATTCCGTTAAAGAAGTAAATGGGTAAATCGATAAATGAGCTTGCAAAGTGAAACCGAGTGAGACTTTGTCAAGTTGTTCAATTAAAAATTATCGAAAACTGTGGTGACGGGCTTGAAATCTTCAGCTTTTCAATAACGTATAAGCACTGCACCTCGTGGGACAAAATAAATAAGATATTCAGCGGCAAAGTTGTTTATTTACGTAGTTGGTTGGATTATATATCCAGTATACGAGTATATTAGCAATAAACACCAGTCCACCTTCGGCGCTAATCACCGACTCAATTACTTAAATATTAACCATCAATCATATATCGTATCTATAGTATACATGTACTAAATAAGTGTACACAAATTGTTATATACATTTATGTATGCTTACATGCTCGTATTTTTAACATTTTTTATCGTAAGTGATGGTAAGTGAAGAGTCACGCATGAAACATCTCGGGGTTGGCAGCAATCGTAATCGGGTCAGGTGGTGGAGCATCTGACTTTTATCCCTCGCCTGGATGGTAATCAACTTGATTGATTGCAGTGATGCAAACACTCCGATTTTTTACTTTACTCTCCGCTCACTGAATCGTTTAATTTTTCTGGAAAACATTAATTATCACTGGGATTTATGATACTCTACAATTTTCCAAAAGTGCCTAGAATTTCTCGTAGAGTCACGCTGGTGTATGCAAGATTTGTTATGTTGGAGTTGTGCTCATTAACTGCTAATTAACGTAGATTTGAATGCAAGCCAATACGATATCATTATAATAGTTAATGAGCAAAAGTATCAAAGTTAAGAAATAAAATATAGGGACCGTACGAAATTCTTATTCATTAACCATTAATGGGTTGTTGACCAACACATTGTTTACTGTTAATTTAAACTTACAAATCGCCGAAACTACAAATTACACGATATAGAGGAGAGTGGGTTGCACATCATGGCATAATAAAAGCATACGCTCGTTAAAAACGATAATCCATGGCCAGCACGAACGATTAGAATCGTTGAAATTTCCTTGAGTATATTGTAAAAAATAATTATATAGGTTTCACGGCTCATTACTTAACTTGATGTAATATTTTAGGTGAAAGTAAAGTGGTTACCTTGACTATATGTTTACCCTGTTGGTGGGGTGAACGTGACCAGGGGCTGAGGCTAATTTTAGCACGGGAAAATTGATCCAGTGTCGATAATGAAAAAAAAAAAAAAAAAAAAAAAAAAAAAAAACATATTGCACGTTTAAACTTTTAATCGTTTTCAAGTTTTTGGTGAGTCTTGATTATTTTAATCCCAGGAGCACATTTTGTTACTTTTGGTGATTTGATTTGATCGCATTCAAATGTAAGCGATGAACAGTAATGTTTATCTTTATAATATGGATTATACAAAATGAATGAAATCAAATGTGTAAGGAAATCAAGCTAAAACGTTAAGTACAATAAATATTCTCACTTGAAGTGATGGCTAATGCTAGGAACACTTTCACAAACTTTGGTAATTTTTAAATGACGCCTGAGGTAATGGCATAACTTTTGCGTTTTGAAAAATAGAGACTTATGGTATTTGCATAGAATAGTTGTTAAATATTAGCTGAAAATTCATTCATGATGTTCTACTTTGGCCTACTATGACCCGCTACATTATGCATAATTTTTTATTTTTTTGATACATTGGTTAATGTTACGTTAGAGTTACCCCGAGTTTTTATAAATATTCCGCAACAGTCCGATTGATTTTCTAAACCATGAGCTGCAGTCGACAAAGAAATATTTAATTCAGAGTAATGCGATAAGGTCCGCACATAAACTGAATTTTTGTAGAAACTGTACGTAGTATAGGTCCTCATGTAAAAATAATTTTTTGACGTAAGATTGTTAAGATTGTCACAAATGAATACACGGAAGCATGATGTACCGGTGACAGCAGTATCAGTAGTATAGTCAAAGTTTGTGCGGTGCAATACACGTCTCTATTTGCACACTTACCCAATAAAACTATGTACAAGCTCTTGTACAACATATCTTTGAAAGCACAAAATTACACGACACAATTGTAGTCTCACAGTAAAATGTTAGCGTGTATTGAGCACATTTTGCATAGTTGCGTAAGTAGTATAGGTACAATTGATTTTTCTTTCTTTTTGTTGCAGGTATGTGAAAACAACATAACCTATGACCCCTCGTCTTCATCCACGAAGTTGGTGAGTGAAAGCATGGTACAGAAAACAGATAAGTAATAACGTATAGCACGGCGTAACCATTAACAAAGCTCGTGACTCGGAAGTCGAGTTGCGCTATCAAAGGCGTCGGGGCATGCTTGAAAAATGTTAATGAAAAAACGCGGGGGAGGGGCGGGCAAGAGAGAGAGAGAGAGAGAGAGGAGGTGGGGGCTGCAAAAGGGTGAACCGGGCGTAATGAAGCGGGGGAGCGGGAAGGTGCGAAAGTATATAGCGTTGGCTCCGAGGGAGGACACGCGCTCAAGTGAGCCGTGATTGATGATGCCCCGGCATTCATTGAACGCGCGATGATCTTCTCTCGCACACATAGGCGTGCAGCGGCCGCTCTCTTTCTTGGTGTGCGTACGTTTCGCCAAGCGCGCTGTGCGCACTGTCTTTGCCCAACTAAGCGCTCCTTTCGCCCCCATTGTTTCTCCAAAGTGAGACACGATGGGATTCTCGACATATACACAGCACATCCGCAGACAACACGTTGTTTGTTTTTGCTTCATTTTTTCAAGTTTTCTCCACTCGAAGGCTTCGATGCGTAAAAAATTAACTGATTACTATTGGTATATCTTATATCTTTGTTTCTCGCGTAATTTCAATCATTTTGTTGATGCTCTACTTAATCGGCATTTCAGAATGCCTAACCGGTTAGGATATAAGCTACGATTGATACGATGCCAAAACTTTTGTTCCTTTAATTTTTTCGAATCAACGCCAGGCACGAGGATGTTTATCATCTTCTCGAGGTTGCCCGCCATCGAGATACTCCAAATTTTTTTGTTTTTTTTTTTCGAATAAAGACTATGACACAGAGTCATAATCTTTATTTCGGGTTATGTCAACGATGCTCAAGGGGTACAGTGGAAAGTCGATTCGCGTTGCGTTTTTACTTTGCACGAGCCTGTTCACAATAATAAAACTACATGAGAATACTTTTTTAATCATTTAGAATGCTTTTTTTGTGGTGTTTATAACAGACCAACTTTTATTTTTATTCTATTGCAATTTACACATTTTTTGTAAGTAAAAACATGTATTTTCATCACTTTACAACTAAAAGTGTTGTATTATATTTTTATGAAAAAAAAAAAAAAAAAAAAAAAAAAAAAACGATAATAGTTTTTTAGTACAATGTACGTAGTTTATTACGATAAGATTAGCCAACAATGTTTGTAGAATTTACGCAATGCGGTGCCCCAGTTTTATCATAATTCTTGCAATAAAAGTATATCCATGCCGTTTCAGTATTTTTTCCGTGTACAAAAATGTATAAACAATAGTATTATTTTACAGATTATAAGGTTTCTAATACTACTACAAGTTTTTACTCAACTCTTGAATTCCGTTTAATCAATATTTATAAGTAAAAAAAAAAAAAAAACAATTAACCCAAGGAAACAATTCAAGAGTTCAGTTTACATTTAAACAAATTATAAATTCATTTACATTCTATCTGATGAATGCGATTACTACGAACTTGTTTTTAAAAAAAGTATATCAATAATTTAATCGCAAGGCTAAGTATGTGCACACAGGCAAGCAGAGTGACTCAATTCTTTGAATCATAGAAAATTGGTGTGTCCTCGTTCGGTTTAATATTTTCTTACAAATAAAATTAATTTTAGTCGATTGGAATAAACATTTCATTAAATTATTTTCCATTTAAAAAAAAATTAACAAACCGAGGGTAATTTTCATTAGTTTCGATTCGAAGAATTGGGTCGCTCAGTACAACTATTAATACGTAGAAAAAACTGAAGACTGAAATAATTGAAAAACATAAGAACAAATACGAATAAAAGAAGCGTGTGAGGCAACATCATATTATGCAATCGGCATTGTTGAGGAAAAAAAAAAAAAAAAAAAAAAAAACACAGGTATGCAAATGATGAGAGCGAAGAAAATCAGGGTCCGTATGAAGCAACTTCTTCACAGCCACGATATGGTCAACGCACTTACCAAGGCACAAATCAAAAGAGCCGATAAAAAAAACAATGTGTGAGTCACACGCACAATGAGTATCTGCATATACGTGACTTACGTTACTCATATAAACGCTCGCGAAGTAGGAATACCAAGAATGTACATTATGGAGCAGGGAGGGGGAGTGCACGTTACACATCGGCGTGGCTCGAAAGTGCGAATCGTACCACCTGGAAGCCATTACCCGGCTGGTTAACAGTTTCTCCGAGGGCAAAACGCTTCCGAAGCTCTCTCGCTCGCTCGCGCTCTGTTTTTCATATTCATTGAAAGAGAGAGAGAGAGAGGGGGGGGAGAGCCGGCACGGAGGCATTGTACCACTAAGCTTCCGTTTCGATGCGTCTCGTATCGCATGTAACCATAACGAATTTTCCCGGAAACCCGCGCGCTCGCGAGCGCTGCTCGATTTCGCGTTTCCCTCCTTTGCTTCGCTCCCTTTGACGAGAAGCGCTCTGATTGTTTTCGTTTGCTCGCGTGCACGTGTTCCCTCGCTGTTGTTGCTTCATTGAAGCTTTGCCCTTTTGCGAAGCTATAGCTCCCGGCTTAGTGTAGGTTGCATGTATGCGTATAAGCGCTGGCATGCTCACATTTTTTTTTTTTTTTTATTAGATACAGTTTGGAAAATTTTTTAATGGCTTCTTCTTTGCACGTTGGGTCTATGAATTTTCGTGCAGCAACAGTTTCTACTCGGTCTCCAGCCTATAGTAGTGTTTACTTTCTCACTACTCGATCGGGCAACGGTAGAGGTCATTGTCATTGAAACGAGAAATCTTGCATCTCCCTTATTTTCCAGGCATCATCCCTTACTTAATTAAGAGAGGAGGAGGCTCAGTTGTACGCACCATGCATTTCTTATATACATACCATGCAAAACCAACATTACGCTTGATGAACTCTTTTTTTTACATGTGTATGTATATATACATTATCTTTCTTTAGCTACACATCGATGGTTGGGTTAAATAAATTAAGTTATTTTAGATTTTGGTTGGCGAGCTCTTTTTCTTTCCAGCTTTGTACTGATAATACCTACAACTATTTCATGTACGTGTTGAATAAACACATGAGATACCAAGACTACTGATCTACATATTATGCAACCGAAAAAATCAGAGTGAAAGAGATATCAAAGAGAGTGTGAAACACACTTTGATCAAATACTACGATAATTTGCACTTGGGGTCGGAAAAAAAAAAAAAAAAAAAAAAAAGTTCAAACTGTCGGAAAAAATCTGATTTCCGAATACAAATAAAATACTAAAATGAGCTCATGCACCTGGTACCTACGTATCGCAAATACAGATAATTTTTCACGCGTAACAGTACAATTTGTACGCATACGTAGCGCTTGTCGGTTATTTTGCTCAACCATCACGAGCACTCGTGCTTCGAATTTCTGCCAATCATCCCCCCCAGCACTCGTGCATCGAATCACCTCGAAAAACACCACAAGTTTCAAAGTCCAAATACTTAGATTGCAAGTAAGTATACAACATAATTGCGAATGCAGCTGACCGTGTCGATGTGGCACACATGAAAAGTAAGTAGGTATAGAAGCGCAGAGAGAATGATGCGAGGCACGGGTGAGCCGTAAATGCAGCGTATATACTCGGGCGGTGAAGCGCGCCATCGGCGATCGAGCCCCCCTCAACAAAGTCATTAGGGCTGCGCGAATCGATCGATCTCTCTCTCTCTCTCTGGGGCTCTCCCGCAAAAAGCACCGGGCCCGTGGGTATACCTATACGGAGCCCATGGAGAACAGCTGCGTTGCGCGCCCGTCCCCGTCTAACCGCGGAGGCGATCCGCGAGGAGGCTCCAAGTGCCCGGGCGAGTGTACGCACACAAGCGCCGAAACATATATATATATATATATACACAACGTATATGATGCGTGTACGTGTTGGCGCACACACAGGCCGAGGAGGGAGGCGTTCCTAATGACCGGGTTCGTACTCGACGCGCGTGTAATGCACGGGCCGCCTCCCTAATCAATTAATCAGCGAATCTCCTCGCTATCCGCACGACTCTCGGGCCAAACGACCGCTTGTTTCCAGCGCGTGTGTTGTTGGTCGTATACGTATACACACACGCACACACTCTCTCTCTCTCTCTCTCTCTCTCTCTGTGTGTGTCTTCTTCGCCATTACCGCAAGATGTGTGTACTTACACCCATGTGTTTTCACGGCGGGGGTGAACGTCTTGTACCCTGCAATGTAGGTATTCCTTTTCGAGCCGAATCAGCGGACAATATTTTAACTTTGGACAATACCGCGTGTTCCAATTGGGATAACCGTATGCTACACAGCATGGAAAGACTTTGTTATCAACGAATAAATACACATACTTATTTGTTTTGCGTAAACATCATTACACGTTGAGAGACAGTCAAAGCACATGATTATTCAAGAATTGGGAGTGTATAAGACCTTACAGGAGATAGTACGAATAGTATGGCAAATTTTTCATGTGAAATGCCAATGTGTACCTATCGTTATTAATTATCATCAAAACTTGGTTATTTTTACCATCGTGTGAAATTCACGTAAAAATGCTACGTTGTTCGGTATCTTTTACTTCTAAAAGCTCAGCCGTGGTAAGTATGCACGAATATAAGCTAATTGATAGTTCTCGTGTGAATGTACCTACATCACGTACCAGTATGCAACGTACGCCAATACAGAGAAATGCTATACTTGCGGGCAGTATTTATTGGAGCATGAGTGTAAGAGCCCCTTCGTGGCTTGATCGATGCACATACGTATAGGTGTAGTTGCAGCATAAGCGTCGAGAAGATGCAAGGAGAAGGACGCGAGCAAGAAAGAGCAGAGAGAGAGAGAGAGAGTCAAACGAAATAAAAGGAAAAAACGCGAGCGAGAGGGGAAGGGATCGTTTACACCCGCAGAACCGCGGCGCGCTCGGCTTAATGCCTTGTGCCAGGGCGCAAGATCTATGGACTGGCCGTAGTTTATATGCTAATCCGTAAAGAGTGTTAAATACTCGATCATTTATCACTCCGTCGCTTCCTCGCCTCCCTCCCCACCCCCCTTGTGCTTGTACCTTCTCCCTATGCGCTCACACGCGCGCACGGATGTGCTCTTTGCTCCTTCCTTCCTTCCTTCCTCCCTTTGGCCTCCTCGAACCACATAATATATACATATATATAGGCACCAATTGCAGCAGCGGATAGTCACCGCGAGATCCATCGCACACTCTGCACTTATACCTTTTTACGCGTTGCAGGTATAGGACGCGTCACCTGTCGCCCGAGCCCGGACGATGTTTTGTGTACCCACTAAATTGATTTGGAGAGAACAGCTCTCCTCCTCCCTCGGAAGACTGATCGGCCCATTCATCTGTTTCCCCCGAGCTCTCGCTCCGTTTCTTTCACCTCGAGTGCCAAGCGATCCACCTACAAAGCTCGGGCCCTTAACGACTGAGAAACAAGGAAAAGCGCATTTAATCACATTACAGTACCTTTGTACGGAAATTACTACGTCAATACGATACACCTTTGAGTATGTCCATCGGAGGTGACGCATACATATATATATATATATATACTTAATCAAGCGTTCCCAATGTTCGGTATACCAGCGGCAGTGATCCGAGTGGATTGCCGCCCCAAGGAGATATATGCGTGAAGTTTAGTGGTCCCGGGAAAAGTGAGGGGCTATGAAAATTCAAATAAAAACTCAGCAGGTCCCGGGATGTTATAATGTAATTGAGGATTTACGGCTCGGTGGGGCAGGCCGAATATATGTGTCACGTTCAAGGTGGAGGAGATTAAAGCGTTTACGACTCCGTGGAAGGGCTCTGGGGACAACATGTCGAGATTTATGACGAGAGTTTGCGAGCGAAAGCTCGTGCACCGAGGACTGCGCCTCGCCAATGACGCTGTCAGTGGTTCATCGATGGAAACCGATCGACGTGATTGATTGTCGAATCTATCGGGTCGATTTTTATTGCTTGTTTCTTTGAATTTTACGACTCGATGTTCCTTCACTTTTCTTTTTTTCATTATTTCACATCGACGCTCAAAAAATTGGATGTGTCACTTTCGACCTTTCAATGGCGTGTTTGTCTTTTGCTGGATCTTGTTTTTTCTGTCCTTCTTTTGTCTCCTACGAGTCGAAAAATAATAATTTCCAAGAAAGTGCGGTGATCGAACACTCATAAATAAAATCACGCGTGGTCAAAAACTCTGAAAAACAAAATTAATGTTGAAATAGTAGGAAAAACATTACGCTTATCGGGCTGTACATTTATAACGCGATAAGTTGCAACTTAGCTGCTGATCTGTACTAAAATGTTCCTGGATATTGTTTCTTAGTTTAAAAGCGGTAATTGGATTAAGTGGGCAATTAAAAAAAAAGAAAAGATCAAACGCGTATTTATAAATCGCCTTGACATGACGTGATACGATTATTTGAATTAGTACAAAAACTATGACTACAATGTTTCAACTTTTTATAATCGAATCATGAGATTTCATTAAAATTTACTGAAAATAAACGTGCTACTATAAATATGTAGTATAGGGTACTGAAGTATAACTATGATCTACGCAGTCCCGTGGGTTACATACGTTAACCATGAGATTATAAAGTATTAAATTGGACAAGAATAAGTTTTGAAAAAGCTACACCGACGAGAATACAAATAAAATGTCCATTAACTGATTCGCAGTGATATTTTACGATTAAAATAATAAGAATTAAGTCTCTGCGAATTGTCAAACAATATTGAAATGATATTGGTCCAAAAAAATTAAAAATTTCTCTCTCTTGAGAGAATATGGGGGAGAAAGGTTACATTTGATGAAGACAATGACCTATTTTCTTTTTTTTTTTAATTCAAAAACTTACTTCGGCGTTTTTACTGAGTTAAGACTCGCACGCAGCGTAGCTAAAGAAGATGCCTGCTCAGCAGCAAATTCAAATTTCCAAGGCTATCAGTGCGCTCCCACCGCTCCGTACTCCGTATACATCATAAATTTCGAATCTCTAAGTGTGAACGTTGGATTCATCATCAATTAAATTTTGTATCTGTGACACATTAAATATTTTTTTGTGTGGAAGCGACTTGCGCATAATTTTTCTAGTCTTTTCAAGTGATAAGCACGTGTATTAATTGTGGAAGTTGCTCGTTTTTTCCATGAATATAAATTATAAATAATCAGTTTTCGGTAAGCTGAAGATAATCAAAGTTATCTACGTAAACGATCGTAGCGACTTAGCAACGAGTTTGTGAGTCGTTAAAACAACGAATGTACATGCACCTAAATGTAGTAAAAAGGCACACGTACAAGTACAAGTACAATGTATACTAATCGACACGTGCTTCTTTACTCGTAGGTATACTTATAGTGTACTCGCTTCACTACACGTGAGGATAATTTGCTTTTATGCTTGAGGTTGAATTTTAAACAACAGTTTTCTTCTCCTATCTCTTTTTCTCTTCATCATTAACATGTTAACTAATGTGATTTTTGCATCACATTATGGGTTAACGTATTCACAGAAGAATGTTTACAGCTTCGGAGCGTAATTGCAAGCGAAATACTGAATCGTATTGATCTCGGCTCTCGTTTTTTCGCAACAAAATAATTTGTTGTGGATGAAAATAAATTACTCTTTGAATTGAGAAACCAAAAAATTTCTCGTTTCCTTGTAGATACACAAGAAGCTTTGTGGCAATCATCGTTAAATTTTTATAAAAAATGACTTAAACAATTTTTTGTGGTTTAAAATCCCAAATACGTCACATAAAAACACGTTTATATCTGTGTTCATGAGTGTGCGAACGGATACATTTCATTTTTCCCGATTTATAAATTTTTGTTGATCGACTGTCTCCATGTTTCCGACAGCTTTTTATCATTTTAAAATATGTAATTTTTTTTTTTTTTTAATTTCTCCTGATTTCATCGATAAGCACTTAAAAACCTTTCGAAACATTTTGAAACGTTCCTATTAGTTAACTGTTTTTAGATTAGCAGAAAATAAATAATCCAAAATTAAATTTTTACTGGATATATTCGTGGCAAATAACTACTTCGTTTTAAAAAAATTTCAACTGATTTAATTTATAAGTTCGAAGGAGATTTTACTTGTTTTCCGAAAAAGTTTTTTTTTGACGGTAATGTTTTAAAACCCCAAATATTGACCTAAAATTTTCACTTAAAATAGTTCTCGTTACTGTTAAATGGCTTAAAATTCATAAAAACGTTTTATTGACATGAGGGAAAGCATTACAATTCCAGTAGTTGGACTTGGGTAAAGGTGACATTAAGTATAATATGATTGAAGTAAAAAAATGCAATCTTAAATGCCGAAAAAGAAAAAACAAACAAAAAATTGTCCGGTATTGTAAAGAAATTGTCAGAAAACCCACGTGTTAACGCATGAAGTTGAGCTGCAGATACATAAAAAAGGCTTCTTTGTTGCACGAAGACAACTTAATAAATTGCCCTTCTTGCAACTCATCCGATATACACACACATACACGCATTCTTCTTAAAAAATTAATCCCCCTCATGATGAGGCTTCTTTATGCAACATCCAATTGATTGAGCCAATTACGTAGTATGCGTTAAGAATAGACAATATTTATGCAAATGACTTTATTAGCAGAAAATTGATAACAAATTGGTGTTTGACAGACTATATCTATGACCTACTATTGGTTAATATTTTGATATCTGGGACCTTTTTGCTTTCAATTTTTTCGCCCTAACCGAACGGAGTGCGAGTCTTTCGTGCGAGCCCCCTGAAAAGTTTCCCTCAGAGGACTCGGTCATCCATCCTTTTGGGTAGTATTTACAGGGCGCAGCGATTGTCTCAAGCACATCCCAGCTATTATTAAGTCCTAATGAAAGGATATTTTTCCAATAAACCATCTAACTCGCTGTACCGACCTTTTTATAACTGATAGTGACTTTACTCGTGAAGCTGGCCAGGTGTTGGCTTTCCTTCGCATAGGAAGCCCCTAAAGATCCAGACATCACCAGAAAAAATCCACTGTTTGTTTTAAAATTCGGATAAGTGGTGTTTCGGCGTCCTGGATACTCAACCCATCGGAATATACCGAGAAAAATATCTCGAAATTTTTCGACAGGATTCGAACCCACAACTCTACGAGTTTTTCTAGCCAGGAGGCTAGCACGCTAACCACCTACCATCAAACTCTGATAATTTAATCATAATGAATACTTATTCAGTTGAATTATAGGACTACAGATTCAACAGTGTTTGGTTTGTTATCGAGCTTGGACTTTGAAGCGAATTAGAAAAAGTAATGAATAAATAATTTCATTTTTTTTTTATATCAAATTTATTTATGCGGTATTTCAAAGTATGAATTACATTGCAATTTGTTTTCCATCGAAGAATCGAGATTTGAAACAACCCATGAAAACAAAATTAATAATGATTGAACAATGTATTGTCTAGTACTTCGAAAACCGATAGAATTTTGCATCTCTACTTTTACATTCCGATCCAATAGAATTCAATTTTCTATCTTGGATTTTTATCACGTAAAAAATATATTAGTGCCGATTTCATTTACCTCGTCATTTACTTATTCAACGAAATTACATACGTTACTAAGGTAATGCAACACCTAATACAATTCAGTACGTCGCATGTTCCTCCGAAACTCGCTCGAAAACATAACTTTTAATGTTTCAACGACGGTTAATCAATAATTACTCATTCCGCAGATGCCGTTATATTTGTATGAAATTATATTAGATCATACATGTTTCTTCATGAAAATTCAAGTTACCTAAATTACAAATGTTAGTATAGTTTACTTCTAAGACACCCTAGTCCTTTTTAGATATTACGTTAGCTGTGTACCTACGAGATTTCATAAAGATCTCTTTATTATTTATGTACAAGTATGTAAGTAACTACTTCAAATTACTGTTCACAAATGATTTTTTTTTTTTTTCGTATTCTTTAGTTGTAAAATATGGAGATGCTTTACGTAAAGACTTTCTTATTAAAAGAAAGTTAAAATCAACTGATATAATTTTACAAGTTTTCAAGAGAAAAAATTATTTTTGCTTATATTCTTACCAATATTACTCAAATTCCTTTGTACCCGTCTTGAAACATTTTTTTCAGATTTTTTTATGTGTATGGTTATCTTTACTGACAATTTTAATTAATTTTATAAGTACTAATCTGAAAACAAAAGTTTTTCGAAAGACTGATTTTTTTCTTCACAAAGTTAAAACATAACGCAAGACCTTCACTTGAAATTTCACCTGATATACGAAGTATTAACCATCACCTATTGCTGGCTAAAATTTAATTAAGATATTTTTAGTCATTGACCCGATCACAGCGATAATTAGGTAAAAGTTTCTTTTTTTTTTTTTTTTTTTTTTTTAGTTTAGTATAGGTCTTTATTCAAGACAGGGGGTACAATCACGTATGGCTACAACTACGTATGGCAGTTAATTAGGTCTCATACTTTGCATAATTTTTTTCAATTATTTTAATTTATAACAAACTTCTACATCGCTTAGATATTTGTTGAAGTTAATTTGAGCATTCATCATAAGAAATTATATTTAATCGATGTGATTTCTTATGAAAAAAACTTTACAGGACTTCCCCCGCCGTATAAGCAATGGTGGTTTCATAACTTCAGTGGTTATGCATTCTTACCATAATTTTTGGTAACTTTGAAAGAACTATTGGAATTCACCCTCACAGTGAAGTAGATTTCCCTATGGAGCAACAATAAAATTTTCCCTGAAAAAATTAAGCTTAGTTAACGCTAGACGAAGTGGAAGTTGGTTGAGATGTTTGCTGCAACGGTTTAAGACGCTTCAACTCAACTGCGGTGAGATGTGTTAAGCAATTCGTAGCTTTTTTAAAAAGTTTATTGCATAGTCTTCATCTTGTCTTGAACTCTTGGATATCGTTTCCATTACAAAATGCTCAACAGAATAAAATGAATACTATGATTAAAAAACAAGCGGTAAATTGAAACGTATTTTCTCTGTAAAGTATACATTTTTTTTTGTTTGTTAATTCCATTAAACTATATCATATTAAAATTTCAGAACATTTCATTGGGAACCACGATCCCATTGTGTTGGTGCGGGTTCCTTTAACAAAATTTATTACAGTTGTAAAATTCTTTGAAAATGTTTTTGTTTAAGTTAATTAAAGTTTATTTTTTTAAATCAATTTAATCCGATTTCTGCTTTTATATTTGAGGCATAAAATTATTATTTTTTTTTTTTGAACGATCATTTGGTATTTTTGCAGTCGTATAGTACCCCCGGCCCCTGGTCCCCCACCAGCGGTTGCCACCCCTGGACCCCGTACAGCCTTCCTTGTGAATTATCAACATACTTGCTATTTTCTTCACACTTATTCCAAAAAATCTCGTATGCAACTCGTGCAGGACGATTTCCTACTCTCGTGTGATAAACAGTCAATCACAACTTGTGCGGGAAAATCGTCTTTTCCATACTTGTTACGTTAATAACTATTTTATTCAATTTACTTTATTTATTTATTATTTGTAATTAAGTAAAAATTAACTATTAACATACTTGATAGTTTACATAATATTATAGCGTCATTCGTCCGTGACGACTTTTACTGTGGGCACAAGACATTTGGAAGAGAAATTACAATTACTGTCGATTTTGACGAATCAATTCTTACTCTTATTGTTATTGTGAAACAGAGAAAGTCCAAAATTAAACACATGCCTCTAAATAGCTTTTCAGTTTCACCAGCAATAGTAGCAAAAAAGAAATCATAACATGACTACTTTACACGCGCACTATGTAATGCTGGTTTCTTCCTAGTATTGGCTATACCCAAACCTCTATAATCGCAGCGACTAGTATAGTAACAATAATAAACTATATCTTAGGATATACCTCGTACAGTTTAAAATAAAACGTAAGAAGGATATTTGTAATTGTAGCACATTTTTATTATTGAGCTCATCCTCAATAAAATTCATTCGTGATAAAAAAGATGAAACTCAAATTTAAACTGTGATATTACAAAAATTGTTTGGTCATTGTAGTCGTTTTTTGACGAGAAATGTGGAAACTGAATCGATTTTCTTTACGTCCCTAATGCTGTCGTTGATCGGTACAGTGCATCTATTCGTTTTATGAAGTACTTTGAATACGTGCCACCCGAGACAAAGTACTAAACAAAATGAAATGTACAGCAATGGAAGGTAATGGTAATTCAAAATTTTTTAAAGAATTATCAACCATTTGTAAGAATTATGTTATTTACAAGACGGGACACGGTAGCAAGACCAATTTTGAAATAACTTTTACCATTCTATTTCCAAAACGTTTAATTTTTACGAGAAAAAAAATTTTCTCCAAGTGCTGGAAGCTCTATTATCATATCATTTACCGATAAGCCTGGCATACTCGTGTAATAAGTAAAATTCATTATTTATTCAATGATACACCGCACTTATATTTTTTTTTACATTTCGTACTATCTACTATCTAGAAGTTCTTCATGGGTGGAGCTGTTTCAAAGTATATCACAAAATTTAATACGCCTTATCGCTGATACTTAAGTAGAGTTGTTACAGTATTTGTAATTTGTTTTTCCGTGAACACCGGCTTCCAGACTTTTATGAATATATTTTCCTCTCCCCCATCAGGTATGCGAGTTTTTCGCTCCTCAGATAACTCGATCCATCCTTCCAAATCACACACCCTGTCTTATCGACATTGCATATGTTTGTGATCTTACTGACTGAGCTGACCAGATGGTGGCTTCCCCCAGAAAGGGCACCTCAGGAGGTCCAGACATCACCATTGTTTTTATAAAGTCGGATTAATTCTTCGACATTTTGGCTACTAACAATTTTATGAATAATCTAAAATTCATCGGTATGGCGATAAAAATTCAAACGGTAGTGGAGTAACCCCTCCCGCGTTATCTACTTTTGTTGGATAACCACAGTGGTTCGCCAAGTAGACTGTATGGGCAGAACGAGAAGGAAAAGAAGTAAAGAGTGCAAGCGACGTTCAAACGGAAGAGAAAAAAAGAGTTTGCGCACCCCTTTTTTTCTCAGTATTTGTCATTGTTGTTCTCGAGACCATCTTTATACTACTTACGTACTACATATTGGAAGTAACAGCATTACTAGACACGGTTGACAATTTTTATTACCGACGCGTGTCATTTTGGCTCGTAATCTTGTTATACTAGCCCAAAAAAGATTTCATCCCTTATTTGTTGTCGTAATGAGGAATGTTTATACAGTTGCTATCGTCACAAACTACTGGCCCTAAGTTTGAACAGTCAAGGAACACGCATGGTCCACATTAATGATCAAGGTTGTAAAAGTGCGATCATCGATTATTGAGTAAAAACAGTTTGAGCAGCAGATGCGAATGTTGCTGGTAATTGGGTAAAAATTTTAAAAGAAAAATTTTCCCATCAGAAAAAGATTTTTAGAAAGTGATTCGAAAGTTTTTTTTGAATAAAATGGACGGCAGTGGGCTCGTAAACAGCAAACAGAATTCAACACGAGATTTCGGAGAAATGAGGGGGAAAATTCCAAGCTAATAGAACAGCAAGATATCGTAAAATCTATCGTCGAGCGAAGGAAAAATCTGGCAGGTATACATCCGGACGCTAGAAGGTTTCTAATCCTGAAAACCGAAAGGAGATGTGTCTTTAAGCATCTAGCCTTCGAAAATCGAAAAATATTCGCGCAGGCCTCCCAGCTACATTCTTACCTGGCCCGACTCACAATAACAGCCTGCCTCTTTTCCAGATAATTTATTGCACCCTCTTTCCTCTCCCCCACTCCTCCCCACCCTTCCTCTCTCTCTCTCTCTCTCTCTCTCTCTCTCTCTCCCTGTTGCTTGGACCCTTTTCCCCCTATTTTTCCTCTTTGCCAACTTAAGCTTGATTCGCGGCAGCTGCATTCGGCAAGAGCCCTACGGTTTAAGTTTAAGAGGCTGGATTTAGTGCCCGTGATGATATTTCTAGTCGTGGCAGATTAGGTCCTGTCTTTCCAAGATTATTAAAGCATAAACGAGTGTTGCGTGTTGATTCGTATTTTTACAGTGAGTTGCTAATCTTCACGAGCCGGTCGGGAAATTAAGTTGAAAAAATTTTCACTGTCCGTCTTTTATTATACTTACTATTTCCTTTGTCGCTGTCTTGTCCAAAAAGTTACATGCGTAAAATAATTTTTTTGTTTTTATTACTGTAAGCATGAGAAGCTAAAATTTTATCGAAATCATTTTAAGTAAATAAAAGACTCTTGCAACTTGCAGGCTTCGTGTTTTTTTTTTTCTTTGTTCCGTCGATGACAGTTTGTATATTATTTTAGTTACAGCAACTAAAATAGTCATAGTAATTATAATTTTGAAAAAAATTATTTTCATACCCTATAGGACAGAAATGTGAGTTTTTAAATGGGCCCGTCGAGCATTTACTTTTAGTATCTACATGAATATTAAAAGAAATCGTAAATAAGAAGGACAAAAACTACTTGTAAATAACTTAATTTTCAAATTATGACTCAATTTTCGAGACCTTGGAACGAATATGTAATAGCTATTACTAGCTGCATGCAACGATAATATTTACCAAGTATTCCTCTCCATAATTGCTTGATGATAAGTGATAAATTAGTTGTGTCTCTACTTTAAAAATGCGTGAAAATGGGAGTCCATTTCTTATAACAATTTTGTAATGATTTCAAGTTTTATACATGCACTGTTTGATGCAAAAATCAAATGGTTGAATATAATAGAAAATTACGAGTACTTACAACAAATTTCGAGTAAACAATATTTAACTATGTAGGCGATTATACTTGTACGTCACTGGTGCTCCGTAAGTGAAAATTACCGCCTTGATTTTTTACTTCCCGAGCACCAGGAGGCGTAAAATCGTATACACACCACATTTGTGGAGGTTAAGAAACGGCCTAGATTTCACATTAACCGTCCTCGGCTTCGCCTCGGGCGTTTATTCACGTGATATCTGCAACATTCTTAACCTTGCTCACTAGGTGCGTAATATACTATTAGTACTAAGTACGTTAATTTATAATGAAAATAAATCTAAGAAAATTGACTTGATGCTCTTTTACAATTTCACTGCCAATAGAAAAACACGATGCTAGTAGAAATTTCAAGTGAATATTTTACTGAAAAAAACAAATATTGTACTTGAACATGCTGAAAGTACATGTGAATTTTTTCAATATTTTTGTCAATATTTTTTCAAGAAAAAAATTCCCGAAATTGCATAATTTAACATTGCTCTTATGGACAAGAGCGATTATTCAGCCTTTGTTGCACAAATTTCGAGGCTACAGATTTATTTATGATGAGAAAAAAGTTTAAATGGATAGCTTAACTTCTAAGGAAGATTCTTGTATCAAAAAATGTGAACCTTATCAGGCATTTGGAAGAAATATCTGTGCAAACGTAAACAAAGTCGCGAGCAGGTCTTATGCTAAGTGTGTGGAAGAGAAGCGAGCGTCGTCTGCTGTCAGCTGGTCATCTTTTTACACGGAGCAAGACGTCTTTACAAAATTGCTTCTAGAATTTGTTAAACTGGAAATCATGATCTGAAACTTGGCCCAGCCCTTCTTAAGACTTCAAACTATAATGCTGATCAAAAAAAAGTTTGTTTTTCGAAAACTCATAACACACTTTTATTGACGAAAGTTGAGTCTCTTTTTACTTTTTTTAGGTTATTTTTTATCATCCAAACAACATGTTTTCAAGTTTTTTTACTCGAACTATCGGAAACAAGCTGATTTAAAGTATGTACCGTAATTGGTTCATGACATTTAATGGTTTAACTTTTGAGCACTGACGAGTTAAACATAGTTAAATTAACCGTGATGCAGTAGGTGGACATTTTCATGCACGGTTAGTACAACTCACTTAACAAGGTGTCTTAGGGGAGCCCCCGCTCCCCCCCCTCCCCCCCCGAGGAAAAATGACCGAACCTCCTTAAAAGAAAGCAATCAAAAGTTTTTACGACCATATTGAAGGTGCTTGACTGGTTCACAATATATTATTGACCATTATTACTAAGAGTAGTATTAATTAACTTGTATTTATCAATTCATATTAACTAATCTATCTATTTATTTTTTAAATGAATTGTGTTAATACTACATGAAGTACTGAACAAACATCTCTAATTAAAATATTTTTGTTTTATTTTTTTCGACAATTGAGTGAGCTTGGCAAGTTAAACATAAGGTGAAACTGAAAAATTCAATAATTCTAAATATCTGTAACGTATATCAATTCAGTCTAGTTATTTACCATTATATTATTTAAACAATTAAAGACTTATAAACAAAGACATTTGTAAGACCTTGTGTATTATCCTATGATTATCAATGAACAGATATAGTACAAGATTTTTTAGAAATTAGTAAAAAAACTAACGAATAAAAGCTCAAACGATTCTGAATTAATGAAAATCTAGAAGAGCAATATTGGCTGTCTATAAATGAAAGTATAAACTAAAACACAAATAAACGACATGGAGACCTATGCTGAAAACAGTTTTTTTTGTTTTAAACATTGCTTGACTGTTTCATCAAGGCAGTACTGACAATTCTGCAAATGTCAAGCAGGTGCAGAGTTAACAAACCTCTTTTACACGCCTAGCATAGTATACTTATTTTTACTGTATAATAGCTGAAAAACCTTAATTTCCAACCTGTATTAACTACTATCAGCCCTCACATTAACATATCGTTGGATAATCGATGTACGACAGTTCCACCCCAAATCGGCCGTCAAATCTTTCCTATTGTATATAAATCTTATTTATTTATATTGTATGTAAATACGATTGATATGTTTATTGTTTACGATATTTTTGTTGGATGATCAATGTTTTATATTTTTTGGAGTTTTTTTTTTGTTTTTTAGGATCGAATAAAAGAATTAGCTTTTAATTTTTTTGAAGCAATCAATAAAATTTCAAAAAATACACAAAAAATAGTTATAACTCGGAGGTTGAATCAAAAAAGATTTTGAATACGTGAATTCAATGGAGGAACAATATTAAATTAATGTGACTTCTTCAAGGAAATAAAAAGTTTTTTACAGCTTTCATAAGTTATTTAACATATACTTGTATTCCTATTAACATAGGAACAAGGGAAAATATTACATTTTTTTCTTAATATTTATTTCTTACTTATTAGGCTACAAACTATAATTTTTACATGTAATGTGTATAAAACAATGTATTCTCTAGTATATCTAGTATGTGGTTTGTGCGTTTTAATTACATAAGGAAAATGGTATTATTTAATCAATAAATAAAGACCTGAAAAAAGCCGGGTTCTATGAGTTGCATGAAAAATTTTAATAAAAAATTTTTTCATCTAGAAAGTTTGGAATTGAGAAATAATTAACTGTTTTATCAATTCCAATAATACTAAGTAGTGAAATATTAAATTTTAGAAAATTAATACACTGTATATGCCGTGCCTAATCACTTATTTTCAAACTTTTTACATGTCAGTCGAGAACCTATTTGAGAAACAATGATTGCGTAAAACGGAGAAGCATCGAACTACCAAACGAACTATTTTCTCTTTTCTCTAACTTTCACAGTTTTTTGCAACCAATAACAATCGTACTAATAATTGTTAATATTCTGAAATTTGTTTATCTTCGTATGATTCAGTTACAATAAACTGGGCGTTTGAAACATTTTTTTTTTTTTTTTTTTTTTTTTTTTTTACTAAAAACTCTAATAACTTGTGTAATCACGTATTTAATCAAGGTCTTAACTTATAACTTTGTTTACTTGAATTTTTTTTAAGAGAGCAGACTAATTGCAGTCCATTATGATAGACTATTGTAACGATCAAAAATTAATGTTGTTTTAATTAATGTTCCATACCAATGATCAAAAAATACAATTTTTATCTACATTAAATTTGTACTAAATTCCCAGCTTTCCCAGTTACTTATTGACTTTATTAAGATAATCAATCGAGTCAGACGAATAATGCATAAAAAAACATTCATTCCGGTGTACCTAAACGATTTAAACTATTTGATATTATAAATCTATACATGTGAAAACTCTTGAATCAGTATGAAAAAAAACCAGCGGTACGAAGAGAACTTTGATTATTTGAATAGTTTATTCTCCTAATGATTTTGTTTACTGAAAAGCGTCCTGTGTCTCAAACTGATTTGTAAGATTATCTAGTTGGCATAACAGCCAATGTAGATAAAACGCTAGTAATTGTTCAGCGATAACAGTCATAAGATATATCTATATAAATGCATTTATTAATATTTCATGCATAAATTATCAAGCTTAGATTATTTCGAATAGTTGTGAAATAGCTATAAAGAATGTTTCTATGTAACACGTTTGTGCATGAAATTTCAAAAAAAAATTCGCTACAGACAACCATTGTTTAAGGGTAAGATAACTTTCTGGTTGGATCATACAGTCACCATAATGTAATACTCCACAAGATCTCACTCTCTTTGTCTTAGCCTTTAAGCATTGGTTAGACTAGTGGAATCTGCTTTTTATTGCCATGGAAAAAGTAGAACTCAAAACAATCATAGTATTTAAATTCAACAAAATTGGGTGAAAATCATAGTTGAAGAAAAAAGTTGATAAAAACAAAATTCTAAAACCACCAATTGCTGCAGTTTCGTCATTTGGGAACGTTTTTCAATCAACAAACTGTCTTTTAAAATTAAAAACAGCAATATTTATAGTTATACCAGTGATTTTTACTGTTTGCACTATAAAAACTCCAATTGAAAATAGTGAAAATTTGTTTGGAAAGAGAAATGAAAAGTTTTTTTACCGTGGTATGCTACCAGTTTACAATACTGATTTGATTACTTTCTTAGAATGCAAGAATGAACGTTTGGTTCTACAGCAGAGTGCACAAACTGCCCTGTATACTACCACAACGCTACATTGTACGAAGCAGGATTTTTATTCCTCGGTATACAAGAAATTCAGTTTGTTACACCTGTACAGAGTACGCAACGTCCTAACTTGTATCACAAACTATGTTACGTAACGTGTGCTTGTTGTAATTCTGAAACTCGTGTAAAAATTCCCAACTTTGTGCACTCGTTACGTAATAGACTATTTGCGTACTTCAGTAAGCGAAGCAGTTACTTTGCGCACTGGCAAGTATACTCTGACAAAAAGTCTGCTATTCTCTCACAGGAATACGGTAGTACTGCCACATGCAGTATATGTCATGATGAAAAAATACAAGGTAAAGCGTTGCGCATCCATTTTGATTGACCAATCAGGAACGCTTCCATCGCGCCGCCACGTCTATCTGCGAATTTCAAAAGCTTTTAAAATATAAAGCATATTAACATCAAGAAACTCGTGAAACAATATATATTTTTTATTTCAATATTTTCATTCCAGTTGTTTCAGTGACCAAACGTACAATTCGTGAACATTCACGCAGAAAAACTGACTAAATAGGTAATCATTCATCAATTGACGTACATGTATATTCATACGTATGTCTATATCTATATATATGTCTCACTTCGAGGTGGATGCGGGGGATAGATTTTAGTTTTAACTTTGTCCACTTCGTTTCATTATGTACAGGCTCTTCGGCGCTGTAGTAGTCACATCTCCCTCAAATATGGCGTCGTGATGGAAGGCGCAGAACAGAACGAAAATGAGACTTCAGAACGCCACACCTTATATTCTTACATCATGGTATATATCTACCGAAAATTGTGCGAGTGTAACTACGTCACAAAAAAAATCATTTCTGCATACAGTACAAAAATTATGAAATGAATTTTATCAAGCCAGTAATTCATTTATGTAGATTATGGATGTGTAATTATTACCATTTTCACGGGCTATTCTACTGTATCTCTTGTGACATGGAATCATAACCGTAATTGAAGAAATCTTGGTAGCGTTAAAGTTAATTGTTATTTATACCAAACTAACAAAGATTTTTTAAAGTTCAGATTGTATTGTATTGGATTTCACGTATTCGATGTGCTCATGAAGACTACTACCACTCCAGTGGTATCTATTTGCAAAGTGATTGTAGCATACTCTGGTACATGCAACGTAACACTAAAGAAAAATATTCGTTACAGTTTATTCAAGTCTTATAGTACCGTGCCACTACTGTTGCAAGATAGTACTAATATTCTGGTTTGTTAAAAAAAATATGCGGCATGATTCTTGTGTGCGTATCTCTCACGCTGTCAGAACAAATTTGAGTAAAATAACCCTTGCATGTTGTGATGGTCAGATACACTAAAAAATGAATTTCATTCGCTTCTGCTATATACTATATTGGTGATTAAGAATTTTTACAATAGTTACAGTATCTATAGCGTTAAAAAGCCTCATCACGATATGCGATAAATCAAAAAGATAACGTAACATGACGTAAACCTAACCTACTCAACATTAGCTGTATCTTAAATGTCGTCTCGAAACTTATACATGACTTTGCGAGAAATCGCATATCTTGATAAACCTCCTGCTTAACAACAGATGTTGAACGACGAATGGTGTTAACAATAAATGATAATTGCACGATAATGACAATTTGTCACAGGATTCATCTGAACTGACAAAAAACTGTGCCTCTCCACCATATGTCTGAGTCCTGGCCGTTGTTTTGTTTTATTTTTTATTTCATTAACGAGAGTAAAAAATTTAAAATGGCCGAAAATGTTATTGTCTGTAGACCATAATTCATCTGTCATGAGTACAATGGCTGCCGAATAAGTCCATACCTAGGCAACATAAGGTTTTCACTTCAAAATCAAAATTGTATTCATTTTACAGGTTGCATTGTTGACACTCGGTTTTTAGTCATCTTCGTATGAGCAACGTGTATAATTCTAATTGCACGTTAGTATGATGTATCTAATCTTGAACATTGTTGGAAAAAGTACACAAAGAACGACGATGTAGAGGTTTCTAGAAGTTTAGCCGGCTCGATAGCTTTTACTTATTTCTCATACGTTTAGTAGATAAGCATCTTTGAAACGTGTAACCAAATCACATGAAAGTTTGTTATAAATTCATAATAAATTAACTTTACAAACTAATAGCCAATTAGCGTCAGTTTTTTTATGTAAACATTTTTTATTTTTTTACTTTAGAAAAAGGAAATAAAATGAGATCATTAATGTTAAAGTTGCACCGTTGGCGAGAAAAGAAAGTCGGGGTGGTGACGCATCAAATGAAAATTAAACCTGGCCGTTGTACGTATACCGTTTACGTAACAGCTGCATATGTTAAACCCGTCAAGTACCGAATCGATAACCGAACGCTTCCGAGAACATACCTACTTCAGTCGAAAGCAGTGCGGGCTCTTAGTTTTCACTTTGGGGAAACTGACTTTACGAATTTCCAAGCTTGTAGCACTGGCTCGTTGTGATGAAAAAAATCGATAAATTTCTGCAACATCCTCGACCTCAGTATAGAATACAAAGCATTCAAATTTTAGATCTCAAATTTAACTGCGTGCAGTTAAGACAGCATTTCTTGCTGATAGATCTATCAGATTTGGCGACCACTACTTCCACAGCACAAGACTCTTTGAAAAAATTTTCATTTTTCTTTTTTAAAAATGTATAAAACTAGTTTTCATACGTGTACTTAACTTTCAAGTTCCAATGGTGCGAAAAGAATCAAAAAGCCGTTCTTTTCTTCCAGTTGTAAAAAGTGAAAATTTATGAATGAAACATGAGTCCGTAAAGTCAATTCAGCTCCCTCTTTCCAATTAGAACAAAAGCAATAGCTTTTTATGGTCAAAGTTATCTTGTAACGTCAACAGGAAATTGCGTTTTATCTTTCAAAATAATTTTGGAAACCAAAACTCTACAAAGGCATGTCAATCGTTTGCGTGTAAAAGATGAAATTTAATAATTCAATTTGACATCTGAATGCATCACGCTATCCCAAATGAGCCCAAATAATAGTATATTATGCACCCAGTGAGTGAGGTTAAGAATGTCTTAGATTTCACGTGAATAAACGCCCGAGGAGATGCCGAGGGTGGTTAACGTGAAATCTAATGCATTTCTTAACCTCCGAACGTGGTGCGTACTGCGTATTCTATTTTTTATCAATCCTGCGCGAAGCGGAACGAAAATCCCTTTTCTATGCGCAGGATTGATAAAAAACAGAAAAACAGAATGCGCACCACGTTTGGAGGTTAAGAAATGTCCTAGATTTCACGTTACCCGTTTATTCATGTGAAATCTGCGACATTCTTAACCTCACTCACTAGAAGCGTAATATACTATTATGAAATGACTTGTGAAAAAAAAAATTTTTGTAGAAAACAAACGAAGTTGTATCATTTTATACGTCGCGTAAAGAAAGGTATCGATGAAGAATCAGATAAATCATGGCACATATTTGGAAATACGGCCAGAAACAAACTTGAATCTCTTATTACTTAAAAAGTTAATAATCTTTCTTACTGACAGTCGGAGTACTTTTGAATATTTATAAACGGATTCTAAATATTTCACGGTTCTAGGATTGTTTTTTCTGTGACACATCCATATCAAACATATGGTGCCTTTTTCAAATTCGAACGCCGGGTGCTGATAAACATTAAGGTTTCAAAGTTTTATTCAAATCTCATTTTTTTGGTAACTAAGTAAGAAAACAACGTATATTACGTACGAGTTTGCAAAGACTTCGATTTACGAATCGAGAGGTTTACGGCACGAGCCGAAAGCGAGGGCTGTGTCGAGGTTTTTTTTCCGCCTGAGAACCCAAAATCAAGCGGCAAAAGTGCCATTTTGAGGTTAGAAGTGGAAAAAGTAATTACAAAGATCCATTGCATTGGAAAGTGCAATAGAGTAAAGTCACTAGGCAAAAAATGATATTGCGATGTGATTTGTTGGCTAAAAAAATTAAGCTCACGGTTCACGGTTGATTTGTACAGTGGAGGCCGTTTATTTTGTTGAGCGGGAGATTCAAACATTTAATTCCTATTGGCTGATTCGATCACATAACCTCTTTCATTAGTCAATTTTATTCTTCCCGCTCAACGAATTAAACGGCCTCCACTGTACAGGTGATGTTGTTCAATGACACAACTACATGGAAATCTACCGAAACCTCGCTTTTGCTGGAGAAATGCAATTTTGTTTTCTTTTTTTTGGTTCCCGCCGTCTGGTCTATGCAGGTATACAGCGAGGATGTAAAGTGCGCAGATCCCGAGCAGTCATGCTAGCGGAGTTGTGCGGACCCCCCGCGAGGAGTTGTCTGGAAAGATGGATAGATATATACGTCGAGCATAGACGAAGACTACAATATCATAGTCGCTATATGCTATATGCGCCGAATAAGGGCGCCAGACGCTCCCAGACGAGGGCGCACAAACATGATATATATCCCTGCGTCATAGTATATAATACGTACCAGGATACGATCATAGATCCTGCACGCGCACCCGAATTTCCTTACGAAATTTTCAGGCTTGTCACTCGCCCCATAAGCCGTATGCCAAAAGTAAGTAGCAATAAGTGTAAGGAAAATTCATGACGCAAACAAATGGATAATGTTGTATATTAAGTAATGTAGCATGTATCGTATACAAGTGTCACCTTTGTTAAAGGAATACATACCTGATGAGAGGTGGGAGTAGGTAGACATAGTGTCTTTGGAACGAAAGAAACTGTATATGTGTGTACCTGCCTATAATGTATACATTATCAGGAGTGGCTGGAAAAGCGCATCAGAGCGCGGGAGGAAGAGAGATAGAAACCTGAGACGGCAAGTGCCATCCAGCGAGACCAATGGGTGCGAAGGGAGGGGAAGGGGATTTCACTCTTGGTGGGGATCTATCTGCCGGCTCGACCTATACCTACTTATTTTACCCTTGCCAGTGAGCGAGAGAGAGACAGAGGGGGGGGGGGAGAGAAGAAGCACAGAAGAAAGTAGAGGACGAGGAGGGAATAACGTGCATCAGCGGGATAGGGATAGGAAGCATCGAGACGTCTGTGTACGTATATATACACACGCATGGATGTATATATGTATGGATACATGACATCCCGAGTAGAGCCGAAGAGGCTCGCCGCCGCGCTCCGAAACTGAGTCCCCGGGGGCTCGTATAGGATCCCGAGATGAGAGGGATAGCCAGTTCAGTGTCGATTGATCCCGGTCAATGTAAAAACACACGTGCCGAGTGCTACGAGCGGTGCGTGCGTGCAGCTTACGCACTCGAGGTATTTGGCTCTCCCGTACAATGTCGATCGGCCGCTCTCTCCTCCCACTCCGCGTTGTTGATACCAATAATAATTGATAGGCGAGAGAAGGGGAGGGGTGGCGCCACTGGTAGACCATTGGCTGCGGCAGGCAGCTTGCTCGGCTATATAATACGAGAGGCGGGCACTCGTTGGACGTTGTCATGCTTTCGTCTTGATTAGTGCCGGTAGCGCACATCGCTTCAGTTGGCGGAACTTGCGTGACATCGATCAGCTGCTTTTCGAAGGCCGTGAGGGATCATAAGAACCTGTGTAGGCTGTGTATAGCGCCCGGTAAAATAGAGGATTAACAAACGTTCACCGCGTCGAAAGTGAAGAGTGAGGTGAGCCGCGAGTGCGCTGATTGTTTCGCGAGCGAGGAATTGGACTATTAATGACTATTGTTAGGGACGAGGAGGCGGAAGCAGACAGTGCCATGCATCATCCGAGCTCGGATCACAATCTCGGATGGGAGACTTCCCAGTCGCCCGAGCACTGGCCGGAGGACGAGGAGGACTCCTGCCACAAGAGTTTAGACGTTGATTCGCCTAATAATTTTCCCATGGATCCTAATTGGCGCAAGGTTGGTACCTATCCTTATTTTCTACACATTGCGCTCCTCGCCCATCAGTCGTATACCCTATTCCGTTATTGGACTATTAATGACTATTGTCGCGAAACTGAGAAGGGGAGAGAGAGAGAGAGAGAGCGTTGCGCACGCGTATAGTTTCGCCAGTGTCGCGAAAAGCAAGGCTCGCGACCTTAATCCCCTTCCGTTGCTGTCATTTTTTTTTTCTTTTTCTTTTACAACCTTACAAAATAGCAAACAGCTGATGAAATAATTGCTCGGCGTGCCTTCATCGATTCTCAGGAATTAGATCGAATCGTCAGATTATTATACAATTATCTAAATTCTTTAGCTAATATTGTACGCACGAAATAACGCGTGCGTGCTCCTAAGCTTTGAAAAATATTAGGAATCGATTAGCCTTTATGTGCGTAAATTCGATAAGACAGCCATTCCCGGAGTTGGTATCTTATTATTCTCTCTCTGAGGTTGCTACTGCTATTGTTATCATTGCCTTATTCCTATTGTTATAACAATTATTATTATTACTATTTTAATCGTTCATATTATAAACATTCTCATAATCATCATCTGAATCATCATTACATTTTGCATTTTGATTAGAGAGCTACATCAAGCTGTGAAGAAGTGCGCGATGATGTACTTATGGTTGAGTTCTCTGCGAAAAATTTTTGTAACAGCACGCCAAAGTAGATGCGTATACAATGCTGTTAGCGGATAAAATTCGTCGCAAGAAAAACGAATAGAATGATGGCCTTACAACTTCGCGTCAATTTTCCTCCATAAACATAGAAAAAAAAAAAAAAAAAAAAAAAAAAAAAAAAAAAAAAAAAAAAACAAAGCTGAAAGAAGGAGAAGGGGGCGCGATATATTAAAAAACATAAACTTGGTAGCAAGGGTGCGTGGTCTTTGTCCGGGAATGCTCCATCACCTTAAATCACATTTTTACTTTCGACACGAGTATACGATATCTCGGGTGTCGTAAGTGGAAAGGGAAAAGACCCAATTGGTCATCGTTAACGTGTACTCTCTCCAATTTTTTCCTAAGTATACCAGGTACATAAAGTACCTCGGAAAGTACTAACAGGCAGTACTTGCATTGTAAATGCGCTACGCGCACTTGTGCGGGCTTCGGGTTAAGTCAGCCCGCTTCATTAAAATATGTATATTACACCTGTACATTGTATACATGTATACCTGTACGTCGAAGTATGCTCAGAAGATATGTAGTGTATGCGTGTATGCTGTTGTTGGCGCTTGTTTCCCTTATAGAAAATGTAAACAAATTGAACATCTCCTTAAAAATCTATCGGTGATAGATATGTTTGGCGACGACACTGTACTTTACGCCAAAATTTACGTAAACCCCAAACCCATTTCATTGGATTTTATGGTTATTATTATTATTATTATTATCATTGGCACTACTATTATTGTTTTTAAATGTTTGTCAACAATGTATGGGAAGCAATTTTAATGTTGTTGTAAACGATAATTCTTACAGGTCGTTGACAATTTGTATTTTCCTCTTTTTAAACTTTTCCATGAATTTCTCATTTATGTTCAGTTATAATTATTACTATTGAAAAAGAACTTTTTTTGTCATAAATATAACATTATATATAAAGTAATATTGTAGTGCTTTCATTTACAGAGACAACCAACGTAAAAATAAAGAAGATAACGCAGTTACGTTTGTATTCAGCCTTATCACCACATACAAAATTTTGAGATATTTTTTAAATTTGCTTTCTCTCTGTTTCGAATAGTCAAAAGTTTATTCCAAAAGTATTGATTACTAAGCTCGATGAAATGCACCACCTGCCTGTACCCCACTTTTTTTCTAGGATTTACAATGATATCTATAGGATTACTTTTGTGGGCAGTGAGTGCTAATGACATCAAGGATAATAAATTATTTTTTAGCACAGTAGAAATGAGGTTGTTGCCAAGAGTGAAAAAATTTCCAAGATCCTGTAGTGCTAACAGCTTGAACTTCTAGCACAGTAATTTTTATGTATTTACATTTATCTCTCTTTCTACTTCTATTTTAAAATAGGATTAATGTTCTCATTTAAGCTTCCAATTGGAAAGTTTTCAACTTTTTAGACATTATATCATTAACGTGAATCTAGTACATTTTATGTAAATGCACATGTGACGTACATACATCAGTATATTCAAAACGTACCAGTAAGCATATCAATAGTAAGACATCGTATAATACAAAAGAATTTTTTCGATCTATTTATGTACAAAGTCACGTGTATAGACGTACTGTACATGTTTAAACCGGCTTTAGGCTACGAGCAATAGGTGTTTTGTTTGCGTTTTCTTTTGAATGCCTTTGAACAGTGAGTGATTACTTTAATGCTTGTTACAATTGTATTTCAAAGTACCAATGAATTCAATACTAAAAATGCTTCTTTGTGTTTATATTTTTTTTTTTTTTTTTTTTTTTTTTTCATACCTCGTATTTTTGATATTATTTCTAAGAAAACGGCAAATGTTTATATGCTCCTCATAAAAACCCATGCCAAGAACTGAACTTCGAAGTAACTCGTTTATAAAAACTTGCGTGCTAAAGAAGTAAGTATCAAACTTTGGGTAGAGCTTCATTTCGTCTTAAAGTACATGCCCTCTCGGTTTGTTGTGTATCCTCGGTTTTTGTTTTCATTGCAGACACATCTTAGGCTCGCTATATCTACGTGCCTTTGAAAGTTACGATGTACACTTGGGACACTATATATCAGCTGCAATGATTTGTCAATAAACTGCAAATCACGCAGCGTACATTACCTATACAAAATCTACATGGATGCAAACTCGTCAGAATTTCACACGTGAATTAAGTTTTTGATTTTAATGAATATACCTTACTCAATTAATTGTTTAATGCACAGCTCCAATTTGTTGAATTTGAAATGGATTATTCATGTGACATCTGAAAAAATCACATGGAAATTTGAATAGGTCTTGGCACATGACAAATGATTTCTGTAGTACTCTTATTACAATAATAACAATAAATACGACGGCAACCGATGCGGAAATTTATATTAAAAAATGGTATTTGAATTCGAATGCAAAACAAGAACAAGTGCATCGGAAACGAGAAAAAACGAAAGAAAGAAAATAGAAGAAAAAAAGTAGGAGCGTTGGAAACTCAGGCGTTGAGAATCGAATGAGCAGAGGGATGAGGAGGGGTGGAGACGGGGGCAGAAAAATAGATGGAGGTGGAGAGGACGGATTTGCGATCCGCATGAAATTTCGGAAAAACAACCTAGCCTCTCGGACCCTCGCGTCCTATGAATGTGCCAGCGCCGCGACAGACGGAAGAAAAATCGAGAAAAATAACACGCGCACGTGTGTGCACACGCACACAGCGCCAGAGAGGCGACCGTAGGTGCTCGCCAGAGTGCGCATTAGTTCATGTTTAAATGCGTTCTTAAGAAATGATATTCCTCCGAGTCGGCTCCCTGTCGCTCTTTCGCCTTTTCTTCCTCCCCCCCTCCCCTTCTTCAGCAGGGGGCTCGCTCCAAAGTCCATCGTTTTAAGGTTTACAAAGATGCCGACCTGTGGTCTCTCCCATGCTTTTTCGCAGTGGATTCGAAAATAAGCTAATGATGCACTCTCTTGAACACTCTGTGCGTGATAATTACTGCCCTGTTTGGTGCACTAATCAAAGTTAGCACAAAAATTTATTGATACGGGACTGCTTATTTACCGTTCGTTGGATGAAAATGGCCGTAATTCGCGAAAAAAAAATTTCAGGTCAAGATGCTTTGCCCTCGGGAGGTGGCCCATGAAGCATAGTCTTACAGAAGCTGCTCTTTTGATGAAGCAGTTCGAATCTTTTTGATGTAAAAGAGCTGGCAACATCCCAGGATTAAACTCTGTTTTAGCTTATCTTATGACTCAACGAGTGTAATTACTCGTACGAATTACTAAAAGATTCCCGAAACTTAAAACGAAGAAGAAAGTTTTTGATTCGTAAAAAATAATTTTTTGCGCTAACAATTTCAAAACAGGGTAGCAAGTCTAAAGCTGACTTCATCAGGTGCCGGTTGTTAGACAAGGATGCACTTCTTATTTTACTGGATTTCGGACATTGTTTTTTTTTTTATCTGAACTTTTTTATCTGAATTCACTTTCTTGTCATGGAAAGAGAACACAATGATGTCACAAGAGAGTCAAATGCGTCTAACACTGATAGCAAGTATTATTCATTTGATACGAAACGTACATTTCGTTATCGAATAATTAATCATTCAGATATATTATAAAGAACAGTAGAAATATCAATGAAAATTGAAAAATTACTTATTAGCAATTAGTTAATAAATGCCTACCATGAGACGTTTTTTGTGACATTTGGACGTTTACTGCGCCCTCAGTAGAAAAAATAGTTTTCGGTGCACAAACGTGCACAAACACCATCCGGTCGGGGCTATGTTACGCTCCCTCGGTACCGCAAAATAGCCCCGGTGGCGATGGTACTTCTGTGACGACAACCACTCTTTTATTTTTTTGCGTATTTTTTTTCATACGGCATTGATACTGCAGAATTTTGGACTTAATAGCTTAAACGATTTTTGAAGGTATAGGCGCGATACAATGACAATAAGTGATTCACCAATTTACACCATTCAACATTTTTTAAACGAATACGTATTCACCATTAATATAGTGATTCAAACCACGTCATTTAACGGCTGTCCATTTCATGAACTATTATCCATCCATCCTTACGTTTCATATATACATTTCGTAACTATCAACACTCATATAATACTCGTATTTTTAGTCTATAAGTACATGCGTCAATAGTCAGTGAGCTAACTAAAATACAAAGCAAACAATTTTGGTACAACGATGCCTTACACTTTTGAGAGAGAAAAAAATTACCACACTGAGAGAACTAAAAGCTAACTGCGAATATGGTATAAATTGAGGAAGTTCAATGATTTTTCATAAAATATAGAGAAAGCAGATAATCTTTTTACAATAACCGTTAATTGTATCAGGAATCTGCGAGAATTTTTCAACATTTTAACCACAAATTTTTTTATTAATTAAAAGTTCCGACCCATAATACAAGTTTTCCCGTACAGCAATAAACTCAGGCTCGTTTTTCGTTGATAGAAAAAATGTTTTAAACATTCACAGTTTCTGATACTTGAATGTTTATGTATTACTACTTACTCTGCATTTCGAGAAAATCATTGAACCTCGCTAATTATGAATATACCATAATGTTATACCTTTTTTTTTTCTTTTTTTTTAAAGTGTAACTATTAATTTTCTAAGCGTTCGTAAAAAACTTCACACTTATTACTATTATTGTTATTATTATTGTAATTATTATTATTATTATTATTATTATTATTATTATCCTACTCACGCGTCAACAACTTATTCGCATTTTAATTATATATCGGCGTATGATAAGTTAAAACCTCTTATAAATTTGGACGTAAATAGTCAAATTTGTAAATATATGATATGGTAAATTTACACTACGTGATAAATTTTCCAGGCTACATAAACTATTTATTCAGTTAATTATCCTAAACTCTACGAATAACTTCATTTTCACGCTGGACCCTCGTAGTCTGGGTTCGAAAAGGTTTACTCGAAGGATAAAAAATTCCAAGCTCTATTAATATCTTACGGATAAAAATTTCAAGTTCTATATAAATGGGCGACTTTTTTGTGTCACACAATTGTTTGTAGACTATAGCTATTTTAAACGAGTAGAGGTCGGCGCGTTCTACATGATTGTCAGTATTCTTATATTCACTTGTACTTGTATTTCTTATACATATCTTATTATTCAATTTAGTTCAACATCGATGCTTCTAAAACAAGAAATTGTACTCAAAATATAGATCTTCCGACGAGTTAATTCTATTCAATTACTTATTACTCTGCTACGTTTCGTACTGCGATCAATTCTACAGTTCCATCATCAATTTACAGTTACTGTAAGTTCGCCCCCTACGGGGTATTTGTAATCATCCATGTACTTAATATTCAGTATTATAATACAACGTGAAATTGGCCGAACCTCGTAACGTCACCAACACGCACACCGAGTATAGGAGTGCACACCGGTTGGATGTACATATTAGAGTAACAGCTTATCCGAATAAACATCCTGGCTTGGAGCTATGCAAGTATACTAATCGTAGTAAGTAGTAGCATCATCGCAGCCGCGCAATATATAATATCCATGCACAATGAGCGCGTGTTTCCAAGCTCGGGGAGACGGGGAGAAAGGGGTGTTTAACCAACTACGCGATATGATAATACAACGCGTGCAGTGGCTACTGCGTGCTAAAAGCGGTGTCCGTTATGTACCAGCCCTCATTGGCTCTGTCGCTCATTATCTGCTTCAAAAATGCACGAGCGGCGCCGGTGCATCATCATTCCCACGAGGGTTTCACCATTGCATAGCTGGATAAAGTATAGTCGTACGTTAGCACCGATCGACCAATGGACATAATGGCAGACACGAGAAATACCACGGATCTGGTTATTGAGCTTTTGTCTTAAAAAATATATCGAAAATCATGTTTTGACTCGTCTAAGCTTGCGTGCGAAAATTTTGTTTCGTCGAGTTTTGAAAATGACCCCTCGTGGGTGCCATATGCCTGTGGCCTTTTATTACCCGTCCGCACATCACACAGGACAGCAAGTCCCCATCTCTTCGGATTTTCAAGTTTCTACAATACCCCAATACGTTCGCACCGAAGAATCAGACATGGGCCAAAGTCATAGTGACAATGATATAAAGTGAAAAATAATAATATATACTCGTACTTCACGAGTGGTGCGCGACAAAAATATTTGACGAAAAACGAAGCTTCGGGCGCGTGTATGGACAATATGGAACCTATATACTTATCGATATTCACAAGAGCGCGTCCATACAAGGTCTTTTCTTTGGCATCCGACCAACCGGATCGTTCAATCATTGAAAACTTGCAAGTCCTCTGCTTACGCGTTGTCCGGCAAATCGACGACCATGGACGGGAAGGCAAGTGGGAGAAAAGCCGGCGAACGAGGAGAATAGCAGCCGGGGTGACGCTAAGGGCAACCCATGTCCTATACCGGTATAGCATCGGAGGAAGGAAGGGACGAGGAGGAGAGAGAGAGAGAGAGAGAGAGAGAGAGAGATTAGTCAGGCGTGCTCCTGGGTAATTGGTCGCATTTAAATATCAATCTCTCGGGAGCTCGGACTTTGGACGGGAGGCTGACCGTGCGTGTATTTATATACACAGGTCGCGCTCTCGGACGATTGGACTCTAGCGGCAAGCGGGAGCTCATTACGCGGACGCCTTCCACGTTCACATGGTGTACCTATACACGCGTTACACGAGCTGCTCTCGTCTCCCCTCCATATATTCATTTGCCCGCGCGAGTAGGTACATAGGTATTATGTATATACATAGTTACGTGCGCGTGTGCAGCGTAGCGAATTTTTACTCGTTTTTTTACAAATCTTCCTCTCGCTCCCTTCTCCTCTCTGCTTTCTTTTCTTTCCGTGAAAGCGGCTGGACTCATTATATTCGTTGTCCGATCCACGCGTTTGGCTCCCCATTACCGAGTCCCTTCTTTCTCCCTGCTATGCAAATCGCGCATTACGAAAGTGCACGACAAAAGCCGTATCAATAAAGTGTGAAAGACAAAGCGGTACGTAGGTATACAGGAATATTGAAACTCGTAGCTGAGACACACGCGCTACTGCAGTGTAGGTATATATGTATACATAGCTATTGAATGGTATTTGGGATTAGGGAGGGTAGAGGTGCGCGCGTGTGGGTATATATTGGGAGTAGCCTTGGAGGCAGCGGTGCTCGTAGATGGGGAAGATTAAAGAATGGGGCAATAATACGATGAAACAGGAAATAAAGGCCGAGGTGGGGTAAGCGAAGCGCTCGGATAAATAAAACAGGAACGAGCGTTCGTTCGCCGGTGTCCTTGTTTCGCCCGCGTTGGAGCTGCTGAGCTCATCCCCCATCGGCTGCTCTTGCTTTTATCCTCCTTCTGTTTTTCGAGCCGCTCGCTCCTGCTTGTGTGGTGCTTAACAGGACTGATTATTGGTGTTGGAAGGGATGAGGAACAAACGAGCAGAATATCCTTGCAAGGATAAATGTGTGGATCTTTGAAGACTCGGTGCTGTGGGTACTTGTTGGTAAAAAGTTTTTTCACTCCTAACGTGGCCACATATGAAAAAGATGGCTAACAATGGATTACCTCGTACAAGACTCAAGGGAATGTGATTTTCACTCACATCGTACACGTGTCATTTTTACGAACAACCGAGTTTGGTCTGCTTCTCTCTATAATATGTCTGGGCTGTACATTTATAGCTTATGTTTCCAACAGAGCCAATAACTACGACCGTTGCAGTTGTGAGTGGTGCTATTCACTCGGCAACGTCAACAATCTGCAATATCGTATCATTCGCAATCCGGCCTAAAAAGTCTTGAAATATTGACAAACTTCATTATTATAGTCAGATTGTGCCAACAGACTTGCAAGATGCGAAGACACATGATATTCGATGACCCGTGTGTGTGTGGGAGGAGGGGGCTCTTCTCGCCTCTGTGCCACCCAAGTACAGAAGATACGCGCTAACTATTTTACTGCTTCTCTCTCTCTCTCTCTCTCATTTTATCTTTTTCTCCCTGCGTTTAGTTTCAGTTTGTTCGTTTCTCACTCGAAAGGAAGGGGATGCTTTCTCATTCTCTCTGCCGTACAGTGCTTTATTGTCTAAGGATGATTTTCAGGGCAATGTTCCAATTTTCGACGTACGTGGTTGTCTTGTTGGGAATTAAATTATCATTTCTTGATTCAACAATATCTTTGGGCATTATTCGAATGCCCTTTTTTTCGTGGTTCATCTTGATACCGATCGTTACTACTTTTGTAGTATACGTAAGCTTGAAGAAAATCGTGCTGCTAAGTGTTTTTACGTTCAACCTGCTCCATTTCAACTATTTTACTTTATACACCAACACGATTGCAACCACCTACCCTATTTATAAAATCAATCGTGGAAACTCTAATTTGAAATGTAACGGAAATTTTTCTACTTATCACGAACGCTCTTTTGATGTCGATAAAATGTCTGATAAAGTTACGAAATAGTTGAGTTTAAAATCGAGAAGTCTAATTAAGATTATTTAGAATTTTTTTTAATATCGATTTCATGTCTCACTTTATAATGATTTATTCGTAATAACTGGATGCGTATATTTTTTTTAATGTCCTACAAATAGTGTGTGACTTTCAAATTGGTGGTAACGTGGGATTTTTTCAAAGTCAATACAGCTCCTTTTTTTCTTTCTTCGTTTCTATTGATTTAGAAAAAAACTGTCAAGACAAATTTTTTTTTTTAAACAGCATTATTGTAGATGAATTGGCAGTAAAATATTGTATTTTGCTAAACCAATATGAAGGTGCATGCTGTGATAAAAACAAAAAATGCAATGTTTCTTGTAAATATAAAAAAATACGCATACAAACTTCTCATTCTTATAACTCTTGCGTAATTTCACGTTTATTTGTTGTTTGATAACGTATAATAATTTTTTAGTATATTTAACGCATTAGCGGTATACTTCTCGGAAATTTGGAATTATTTTTTTTTTTTTATCTCTAGTTACTAATGATTTTTAAAGTTTATTTTAATTAGATACCTGCAATGTCAGCTTTGTCCCTCTTCTCTCACTGTCTCGCGTAAACATAGTTATCTCATTATTAATTCACTAAAAATTCGAAAAGCATGGTGATTATCAAAGTAAAAATCTCAGCTCCCGTGCTCACTACTTATTCTTTATGGTTACGATGCCAAACTTAATTCACTTCCTAGGTGGTACTTTTCCTGTTCAAAGTAATCTCATTGTTTAAAAATTTATAGGCTTGGATATGAATTGCTACCACAAAGTGGCGCAAGTAGTTGTCATACGTTAAACAACAAAGCATTGGCTTGGAATGGACCGTGTTGTCCTTTTTCTATGATGTGCAATAATATCAACCACTTAACGTTAATTGTATCTAAGTATACTACGCGTCCAGAGTTTTTTTGTGACTACAAATACAATTATTTAATCGATAAACGAGGCAAAAAGTAATGAATCGCAGTGACAATGAACATTAATCAAATGTGATGATTCACATCAACTAGGTCGAAGACGCCAGCTCGGTGTTATACACTTGTTTGACATCAATAATTACTTGGCTATTTGTAACTTGATTAGCAGCGGTGCTCTTGGATGCACACTTGCAGTCGGTCATGTTCACTAGTTGGTACTGCATTGGCCAGTTTGATTTACCACCCTTTCTATACTTTTCACGGAGTCTCTGTTAATTATGTAATCGTATTATTCAATGCTATTATGTTTTGTATGTTTTCGTAAGATTAGTTGGATTTCACCTACTTTCAATCAAATAGAAATTCGAGAAAAAGCAATAAACGGAACTTTATCTCATCCAGTGTTTTGAGGAATTTAAGCGATTTAAACGAAAAATTTAATAAAAGAAATTTCGTGGATTAGTAGTGTTTCTGATCGTTTCCTCTCGCACATCATTCCTTAAGTCGTACGTACATACATGTACGCAGCCATGGAAGTGATTCGAAGAATCGTCGCGAATATTAATCCCATGAAGGTATCGAAGCTAGATAGGAAAAGCATATAAGCCCAAGTATTTAAATATAAGCATAAGATAAGGATGAAAAACTTGAGAACAAGCGATTGTACTCCTTACGTGATGGTTAAGTCATACCTTTCCAGCCTTGACACTTCCGTCACAAGACTGATAGGATTGTCTGGAGGGTACTTACCAAGCACATATGCGTACTGTGTATGCGAAAAAATACAGCCGCTCGTCCTCGGCTTCTTTTCAAAGGACAGTCAAAACCAACAATTGGGAGAAAAAAAGATGCGTTGTACACTTTACCGAATGCAACGCCGAAAGTACCCGCACCGTGGGCCGAAGGAGATTATGCACGCTCGAAAGTTGTAAGACTTTTTGATCGAACGCTTCTTTTCACTCAGTTTTGTAATCGTCAATGATAACTATACGTCCAGCATATATGTGTACTTATGCGGGGTTCGGTAAAACTCGACTGTAAACACACCCACTTACACATTTGCGCTGCCTTTGGCACAAAAGAAGCAAAACAAGAGAGAGAGAGAGAGAGAGAAAGGTATTTTCTCGTGTAGCGCGCCCATGTTGATCGTCATCGAGGGTACACATGCGCGTGCAGCGACGAGCTTGTGTGCTCGCTCGATTAGCGCGCGGGTGTGAGTTGTTTCGCATCCTCGTTAATAAGTCGAGGGGAGCCCGCGCTCCCTTCGCCTCCCCTTTTTTCTCCTCGTTCGGCCAGCCGATTTCTTCGATTGATCCTCTGTCTCGCACACCGCTCTCTCTCTCTCTCTCTCTCTCTCTCTCTTTTCTCACCTCCTTCATCGGCGCGCATCGACGTGTGTACCGTTGAAACAATGACTCGGCTGTGCCGCACGTGTGGGACATGTCTCCCCTTTCTTTCGGTGCACCCAAGCCACATCCATCTATACTCGCACTCGCGTGCGGGGCAAACAGTCTTCTTTCGAATACAATGCCGGGGCAGGAGCTCTCGTGGGAAAACCTGCAGCTCTCTTTGACTACCCTGTACGTTGCGCACCACTTGCATGCGTTTTCTCGAATAATTTCTTCTTTTTTTTTTCCCCACTCCTCCTTCCTATCTTGGTTTTTTTTTTATCTTCCAAGAACCAAACATCAGCTCATGCGAACCTATACGTCGCTGCGATATGCAATCAGAGGCAAATCGGTTGGACGGGGTACGTGCACTGCAAACTTGGGCATTGCATCTGCCGATTCGCACGAATGTTTGGCTTGAAAAATTGCGTGATTTTTCGACGCCTCGCCTCGCACTATGGGCTAAAATAATACTTGCGTCGAAGCATCACCGCGGGCGCAGAGCATTAATATTTAAGGGAGCCGGATAATGGAGGGAGGGAGAGAGAGAGGTTTCGCGCTCTTGACGCGTGTGATGTGCGTGTGCCCACACCTCGCGGCGCAGTTTATAGCCCCGCGAGATATTCGACTGCGTCGCCGTTTGTCCGCGATGCGCGTACCTGCGGCACATCGTGTGGTTATTTATGTTTTGATTTATGGCGAATCGAGGCCCATTGAGGAAAAGAAGCAACAAACAACTGCTCGAAAGAAGAGTAAGAGCATAAGAAGAAGAGAACGAAGGAGTCGTGAGAGAGAGAGGGGGGGGGGCTAAACGAAACTGTTCTTACGATGGAGTGCCCTTTTTTTTATTTTTCCAGTGAAACTCGATCGGGGCTATGGGGCTAAGAAATATCGATCCCACTGTCTCGCTCTGGATGTAATCGGAATTGCTTGCATCGACGTACGTGTTGGTAGACATTTCGCAAATACAAGTACGGGCCATCGCCAGTCCGTCATCGATCTATCAGTGTAGTGTCCCGCTTGCTCGACTCCCACCTAGTGATACTCTCTTCATGGCAATGACAATGTGTGCCCTGAAACGAATATTTTTTGAATTACTACTTACTTTATGGCAAAATTAAAATGAGCGAACGTAAAATAATAGTCCAGGTGTAGGGGTAACTGTGGACATTCTTTTTACGGTTCATCAATTTACTGCATGTTTCTCTGCAACTAATGCCTAAAGGTATATTTATTAACAAAAATAACAGCGAGTTATGATAAATTAATACTTTTGATCGTCAATGTTACTTATAGAGAGGCTAACTAATAAGTATTTCAACACAACTCGACGATCTGCATGATTCGTTTTAAATTGGAGTTGGAAGATATCCTCAATCGAAAAATCGTACAAATACCCTCAGCCCCACTAAAACCTATTAATAAACATCATACGATACTCAAGTATTGTACGATTATTTGTTTGCTTTCTCTTGGATTGGATGTCCCGAAAACTGACATAAATAATGCAATATTCTGCCGAGTGCAGCGTGCAAACGGTGGGTGTAAAAATGCGTTGAGATCAATTGAAATGCCCAGTCACTTTGGATCCAATAAATTTGGTCTCACGAATTATTGTACTGCATGTACAATAAGTAGCATGTATAATTTGTAGGCAAATAATGAATCGACTGTCAGTGATGGTGGTTGTGTTAGGTACACACGCGTGGTGGGTGCGTGGCTACCGATTTCTGCACCGTCCGCAAAACGCCACGGTATCAGCAGCAGCTCGTTTGCAAGCCTTCAAATTGGTTATTAAAATTATGATGATTCCGAGCGGGAATATCCCGATGAAGCAAAAAGGACGAAATCAATTCGGGAGAGGTGTTGCTCGGTGTATGTTTTATTCGCCCGGATATCTCGCACCGGCGCGTCCCTCGGCGTCGATTTATCCGCCGAACTCGATGAATAATACCGAGGAGCCTTTTTATTTCTTTCCGATCGGGCCCTCGCTCGCTCAGTTACCTCCGTTTCATTAATTATTGCCCACGTGGACGCATCGGGTACAACTGCGCGTGCATATATACCCACACATCGGAGCCGCGGACGAGGCGAGATGAGTGAGGAGGGGGGGGGGGGGGGTAGTGAGGAATCGGAGATGATCGCTCATACGTGGACGCAGGTATTGTACGGTGTATGCGAAACGACGACGGCGGCGGCAGACGTACAGGTATATATGCACACGGCGCGGGCTCTCGGAGGTGTGGATATTAATTTGCCCGTTCGGAGATATCGGTTGGAGCGCGAGATGCGCGCGATAATCGCGCTTGTAATTTCATCGATCAGCCGGCCTCGCGCTCCTGCTGCTCTTCTTCGAGCCCCTTCGATTTTTTCCTTTCAGCGTTTTGCATCTCTCAACGAGATTTTTTTTTTTTTTTTTTTCCAATGCTTGCACATTGCCTCCATTAATTGGTTATCGCATAACACCACGTGCCAATAACATTCGCTCGCAGCAGTTTTAATGGTACCGTGAGTATTTTAATGCTTCAGAGTTAGCTTCAGCTTCTTCTGGTTTTTGTTTGATATCGCATTTTTTATAGATGTTTGTTCAAAGATATTTCAAGAGCTGAATGTATGCACAAAATCTGAGTCAGATCAGTCATCTGATTTTACAAATTTGCATCTCAATTTACTCGAGCACATAATAAATTATGCTTAGTCGTCGTTTATGGAATTAGAATTTGATATACTTATAAACTAAATGTTTAAATCGTACTCGTAAAATTTGTGAAAGTAAGTATTTGATAAAATTTCAGGGGCGGAATCGTTAGTAGATTAGAACCTTAAAACTGTAACCCATTAATATTTACATGGAATGTCCAAGAAAGCAGGTACCATGTTATTTACATGGTATGGTTTATTACTACTTGATGAAAAAAATACCTTTTTGTCCCGTTTAAACAAAAAATCAAACGAATCCACATTGTATAGTTGCAATTGTTATAAGGATTTTTTGCTATTCTCTTCAGCGAAAATAATTTCAAGAGGACGGAAATCCATTTTGTTGTTAGAAAAACGGCCTGGCAACGCTTCGTAGTACATATACGTCGTTATCTCGCCATCAGGTCATTAGAGCCGAGCCAGACGGAAATTAAGAAAAAAAGGACATGAACAATTACGAGTGCGACAAAGCCCACAATGAAAACCACGTAATCGAGTCCTGCTCCTTCTACCAGATTAAAGCTCGTTGTAGTGGGACGCGTGTACCACTTCCACTGTTCCGCTCCTTCTTATTCTCCGATCTCATTGTTCTCCTTCTTCCTGTGCTTTTCCTCCATCCGTTCTTCCACCCAACGCTTCTCTCAAATAACTCGACGCGTTCCACTCTTCTACTCAAACAATCAGCCTGTCACGTCAAGGAGACATATAATCCATAGCTAATATCATTATTCTTTACGCGTCGTATGGATCGTACACCCTATAATCAAGCTGGCCCATAATGTCATGAAATAGATTTAAATGTAAAGCTCCAGCACCAAAGTAGTGTCGCGTTGGGTACACGTTGCAATTAGGATGGAATTTACGACGGGCACTTTTCTTTGGTGAACGATTTGGCGCTTATATATTTTAATGAATCTCGAAACACGGATTGATTGCGCATTGACAATGATTCACTTGAATTTCTGATATCCCAAAAGTATCCCAACTTATGTTTTCTTGACTCGTTCCACTCTTTGTGGCAACGCCGATAAGTACTTAACGTCGAGGCTACTAACTATATTACAATTGAACTGGAAGCACGACGTTGCCAAGTCGAGTCACAACACTTGGTGAGTCAAGTTTACTCCAACGTGCTCTCGACTAGGCATACGTGATGTATTAATGGGTGGCCGTTACTTGACTGCAGCCTAAGACCACGTGGGGCGAGAAGTGTAAACAGCAGCATCAGCCAAAGGGCAGCGTTTCTCGAGATAGAGAGAGCGAGCGAGTTGCGGTGGCTGGATATTTCTGGAAACGTGCTAATCACACGAGAGATTCGGGGAGGGGGGAGCAATGTAGAGCGCAGGCTCCGTCCAGCAGTTCCGCTCGCGGGGGCCACCCACCTCGATAAAACAGCGCTGAGCAACGCTTTGCAAAAGCTTATAAAGTGCGCGCTCCGCTTGCCAGGCTCTGCCGCTATACTACGAGTATACACTTGGAGAAAGAATTTTTTTTTTATGTGCGATGGTGCGCTGTGGATGGCGGCTTACAAAAACTCAGCCTTTGAGAAATTTATTGAGTACGATTGCAACAATTTATAAATCCTTGCTTTCGTTCTTCCAACTGGCAGTTATCTCCGTTGGTTAGATCCAAACATTTTTTTTTATTTTTTATTTTTTGTAAATGATCGTCTTGAAAATCTACATTTTGATCTACTTGAATGTTGATTGTTGGTAGATTTTTTTAAATCATTATCAACTGACAGAAGATCTGAATTTTCCTTCTTTTACTTCTTCTTGTGACTTTCTGATATTTCATCCAGAAAGTTTTTTTGCGCTGGTTGACTTAGTTACATGCCAAATGTTTGAGCAAAAAAAAATATTTGAAAAGTAGATTAAAAAATATACGAGAGGAATTTGTTATTGTATCGTTGACCCTTGATGATTACAAACGTTCCGTGGAATAATTAATCGCTGCACTTGATACTGGTGTCTCTAACTGCTCATCCTCGATTGAACACGTTTTTTTCCCTCCCACTCAGAGAATCATTTGATACATTTAATAATACACTAGCTACGAAAACTTTAATTGAGAGCCATCAGCACTACATCCACACGCGCGTATACATGTATTAACGACACAAGACGTATCAAAGAGGGTGGGGTGGAGGGAGGTGAAGGAGGTAGATGCAGGAGAATCAATTTATACCCATCAGCTTCTAATCAGATTTCTGTGAACCTATTCATCTCGTCCTCTCTTCGTTACTCTGCATAGATGCAGCTGCAAAGCAGTCCATAATCGATTCTACGATTCATAAATTAATTTCCATAAGCAGGACTCGGCATGATTAATTGAGAGAGCGTCCCTCTCCTCGAGACCAAAACCCAGGGGAGGGACAGACGAATCTTTGGTTGAAAGAGATCAATGGGATATATAGGCCTCTTGAATCTGCAATGTCCGGATGATGTCATAATCACAGCATCGACTATGATCTGAGCAAAAATAGTTTAGAAAAAACGAGTGGAGGAACCAAGCCGACTCGCAATATCTCGCTGTTGGCCAACTCGTGGCGCACAATGCCATGTGGCACAGAAATCCGTGTCGAGGGTGACGACACTCGCGAAAATTTTATCCCCGACCCCCTTCCCCCCCGCAGTCTTGTTCGGCGAGTCGCGTCAAGCTCGTCTCAAAAATAGCAGGACCGTCCGTTCCGCGAATCCACTGGCCGTTCGACATAGTGGCCAAGCTTGCAGCTGTACCCCAGCAAACGCAACGCGGCAACGTCAGTGTCTACATTTAATTAATCATCGCCGCGACCCCGCGCATCGCCTGGATTAGACGACCGGGTGTGTCCAATCGTCCCGGCACGTTGTCGACCTCTAAGAGTACACCCCCACGATCGACACGAGCTTCGCGCCATTCCAATCTGGATAAACTTCAAAACGCACGAACAAAGGTCGTCCAGCTTCGAGCTGGTTGGTACTGGGATCCTGGAATGCGTTCCTTTTGGTTGTTCCATCCATGAGTACCAGCAATGTATGTGCACGTGTTCATACGAATCCTCAAACCGGTGTAATCTCGCAACCGAGTGCGCCACAGACACGAGGATAAAACGTTTGCGTTGGCCGGTCGCCAGGTCCGCCGTTCCGCTTGAACGTGAGCTCGACTCTCGGGCAATAACGCACGGCCTTGTTATAGCTCGCCGGTCGCAAAAGAAAGAACCCGACTGACAACTCTCTCTCTCCCCACATCTCGCCACTACATCATCGGTACAGTGTCGCGGCAGTACGGTGTTTTGACGCGCCCTGCATCTCCCGTGTAGTACTTGCTCGTCAATCTTTTATCATCCGTTTCGTCCACCAAAACGCAGCCCAGTTTTGACTCGATTATGAGGATCGAGGTCCCATACCCGTGTGGAGTGCGACGACGGCCCGTCGGAACGAAAACAACCGTATTAGCCCTCCCTTCTTTTTCTGGATACAATCGGTGCGGATTTGTCCCTCATGTGGAATTAGTCGCTTCTTCTTATGTTGTACCTATCTGTTCGGCCTCCGTTATCTCTATCCGCTTACACGGATAAAAGCCGGGCGGATGCCGAGGCGATTGATTTCCGGACTAAAGCCACCGCTCGAGTGTTGGCCGTGGATTGCGCCGGCACCTTCTCCGCGATCCATTGTCCGCCCTCCCCCTCGCGTATAGCTCCGGAATTACCGAGAGAGCTGCAATTATCACCGATCCTCCTACTCCTCCTCCTCACTTTCCCACAGGCGTCGCTGGAACGGCAAATCTGTTTCCCATCCCCGACGGGATTGCAGCCGACTCGAGGCTTTTATTGCTTTTTCAAGACAAACGCACCACCCAGACATATATATATATATATATGTACGGGTAAACACTCCTACATCTCCATCGGCTCTTTGTGCTTGGCACTGCCCAGGGGACAATCGTTTCTCCGGCGCTTTATTTTCGCTCTCCATACTTCCCCACGAGCGATGTCGACCACGCGTCCTCTTTCCTATCTTTTCCTCTATCGCGCGAAAATGACTTTTTTTTTTTTTTCAAATTCCCCGCGAGCAGTTGTAAGGGCGGCTAGAGGTGTTTGGTACGATGAGGCAGAGAAATCAATTCGTCGAGAGATGACTTTTCGGAACTACGTTTGATCGCCGTGGAGGTCGGTGACGGACCGATCGCCTGCCTTTTTTATGGCGTTTCGCGGTATACGGACGTTAAAGGATCGAGACCCCGACCCTCCGTTTCTCTCTCCGCTCGTTCGAAATCTTCCGGTGCTTATTATTGCCGGCCGATTCGGGGGCTCGCAGCACCGACTGGGTGGTAGGATCCGGATTTTCGTTACATAAAATTTTTCCATTATTCGATGCGCTGATCGGTAGTCTTGGGAAAAAAACTTTTCTTTGGTAGATCTCCTCAGTGGCATTCACCGAGCATGGATTATATTCGAGAAAGTGAATGAACGAAACACCTAGCTTGGCATGTTTTGTTCATTTGTTAAAAATTGCCCTGTGTCGTGGACAATTTGGGACAACTGAAATACAAGACGTAGTGATGAGTTTATGATCGTAAATTTACGTCAAATCTGATAAAATGCAACACGAAACAATGCCACCAACGTCATATATTTCTCTAACTCGTAAGTTAAAAGTATTGCGCTACGAAATGACAAACATCCGAGCTCTATAAATGATGTATTGGACTCGGAGAGAATAAAACTCGAAGCCTTGTACTCCAAAGTTGAATCAGAGACCCCCACTTGAAATAGCCAAAGTTTAATTTTCTGAAAATTCTTGAGTTTTGTGAGGAACTTTTGAAAATTAAACTGTGGCTCATTCCAATTTCCGAGCTCTGATTTCTATCTTAGAAATGCTCCCTCACTCCAATCCACAGTGAAAGCTTACGCTTGCATAAAATATCCCAAGTTGAAATTTTTCATAATATTACTTTTATAAGGAGCTACAAAAATTTATAAAAACCAAACATATTTTTTAAGTATAAGTAAAATGAGCTCTAAAAATAATTGTTGCTTGTTTTATCCCTCATGGCGTGATACATGCAGTATTTCTACGATCTTAATAAAATAATTTTATCAAAATAGTTTTCGAAATTTTATAGAGAATATTTATTTGAGGTCTTTCCTGAGAATTTCATATTTAATCTCAATAAAGATTTATGGAGCTCGGGCATTTACAACTTCATAGCACGACACTTGTAAACCGTGAGTAAGAGGTTCCAGCTTTTTATTACACTATCAAGTTGGGATTCATGGGTATCTTGGCTACTAGCATACGAGTTTGAGGTGACTCAATAGCTGTAATTTCATAAAAAAAATGAAGCCCTCGTATTACCAAATTTTTTTCCGTGCATCATTTGAACATCGTCACTCTTACAAATTTCATATTTTCAATAGTAATGAGAGTCGCTTTTATACTCATATAATATTATGTCAACATAAAAACTTTCTCGTAAATGAACATTGAGTGGAATTCAGTTCCTCACTCCTTAAAACATAGCACCGCATTGAAATCAAAAGTAGTATCAGTTACTTTAACGTTCTTTAACAATTGAACAATTAAAAAAAATTATTACACCAAATTAGTGATAAACGTAAAAAGTCCTTTATTTGTTTTCGAACAAAGAAATATACCACTTACGAAAGGTGTTGACGAGACTTTCTGCTTTCAGACCGTCATTAAAACATTTATGCATCAGGTAATCCTAGTAAAATTGGCTTTAACTTATCATCACAATTGACAAATTAGGTTTGAATTATGCAAATTGTCCCGAATTGTCCACACAACCATACTTAGTTTACAGAGTCTCCGATTTTTAACGTTGCATCAGAGATGATTAGGAATAATTTTGGAAGCTCGTTAATCGCAACTGATTTTACGTGTAATTACCTATACAGCGAATCCAATAATGATCATGCAAATAGATAATCAATAATTTTAAAGTATTGCGATACGTTATCCATATCGATCATGATATGGAATCGCAAGTGCGCGTAATTAATATTAAGGTACGCTTTATATGATAGCTTCGGACTTTGAATTTAATCCGCGCGCTGTTGCGTCTTTTCTTATTAAAACTGTATCCATTACTTTTGAGGTAGGCATTGTGACGACTTATTCATTGGTATTTGGCTAAAAAAGTTAGAAATCCATGAACTTAACATCCGTAGTTTTTACCTAATTACTGTTGATGGCCAATTTGCGGATGGTCGGCAAATACATTTCATTTAAAATCTAGCGGTTCAAAAACGTAATATTTGAAAATCTTAAAATTTTTCAACCGTAGTAATAATTTGGTTGCTGTAATTGATACACACAAATTACCAGTTAGATTCAGTCAAAAACAATTTCTTTACATTAATGCAGTTTTTGGCAAGAGAGTATCAACCCGTAGATATTATGTTTCTGGCTCCATTGACGCTTACAACTCCCAAATTGTACGTTGCTGTGGAGTACACATTAAATTTATAGGAAAGGTAGGTTGCAGCTTAGTATCATTGAAAGGGCAATCGACGCCACTGTTTGAAAGCTGTGAATCACGTAGCCGTAAGCCATTTCACCATCCATGAAACTTTGCCTAGTACAATATATTGGCTCTTGTTCGCTCTTTCTTTCCATTCGGGACGAGCATTCCTCAAATTATACTCCTGGGAGTCCGGGAAAAGTCCGAGGATCCCAAATTGCTAGATCTGTAGAAACCCCGACCTGAATTTTCACATCCAAACTGATTATTGCCGATAACCATTACCACCTTGCCCTGCCGGTGCATTCAAAGAATCAAGCTCCAACTCGTACTTTACGTTGCTCGTGCACACGTTGACAATTAAATAGAAATGAAGATCGGACAACAACGTGCGCAACGGATGTGGTCTCTCGTGATCACAGATTTGCGATTGCAACACGACTAAGTACAATAGACGGCCAGATATTCGCGAGCCCTTCGCGGCTTGAGTGGCACTGAAGTCACGTACTTCAGGCCGTCTACTGTGCCTTTTGTGCGCGTGCATATATAAGATTTTCAAGAAGACGGCTCGCAGCTCGATCAACCGGACTTGACCGACAAGTTGGCCTCAGAGAGACGCCCAAACGATCATCGGGGCGGGCAGGGGAAGAGGGTGCACCTCGGCTCTTCGCTTCTCTCGTCGAGGGGGAGAACGGGGCCGAGCAGCGGCCGGTCCGAGGGCGTGACCGCGCCTCATGAAAACTTGAGCGCGGACTCGACAAATGAATAGAAGGACTGATTGCGAGCGATCCGACATCGGCTCGATCATTTCTCAACGAAACGTCGTTTAGACGAGCCTGAGCCCCCTCCGCCGTAACTCCTTCTCCACCCTCCCGTTAATTGCGCTCGACTCCCTTCGCTCCTCCGGGCCCCTCCGTCTGATCGATTCTCGCGATAATTATTCGGGGGAAGCACCGGCGAGCTTGACGTGCGCGCCTGATAAAGCGAGCTGCTCGAGAACCTACAAAAAAAAATTGCCTGGCGCCGGGCGCTTCGACCTACGCGTATAAGAATTGTAACAGAAAAACTGCACTCGGTGACGATGATTGAGCGGTGGTTACTGGCACCGCGGTTTCATTTGATCAATCAACGCGCCAAGAGCTCTCTCCTTTCCTCATCCCAGCTGTCCTATTGTACGGTTTAGCTTTCCATCTTTCCCGATCCCTATGAGCATGGCCGTGCGAGAAACACCACGCAGAGGGCGACTACGGGTTTCTTAGGGACATTGCACGAACGAGTATTGAGTTATTGGGTTGATGTCCCAATAGTCGGTCACTTTTTACTTTCATAGGTCTTTGTTATATTTTCAATTGGGTATATATACACGTTAATTTTTATTGAAAAAGTAATTGTTTAGTGTCCGAGTAACTACCCGATTCATCCAAGTTTTGTAAATTTGTATTGGAATATTGGAAAAACCAGCCAAATGATCGACTGTTGAGACATCGACTTTCTAAGTACGCGGCACACCAAAGCTACACCAAAGAGCCATCATCGGATTTATCTCGCGATGCTCGCAAAAACAGACGCAGTATACCCGCGGCAGCAGCGATACAGCTCATATTTATAATACGTGTATCACATTATAATATTACACGTGATGTGCGTCTATATATTATATATTAGTGCAGCTGCATGTGTAGCTTCAATAGTGGCCGTCGTTGGCCCGGGGCAGCGAGCGGCCGCAGCTTTTTTCCGTGCGCTCCAATCCAATCTCTCTCTCTCTCTCTCTCGAGTCGCGCGTGTATCATGCGTGTAGCGCGTAGCGTCGCGCGTGCACGAGGCCCAGAGGTTGGACGGCGCCATCAATAACCAGCGCTAACTAATCTGCCTGTCGCTGTGAGCGCACTAATTTTCTCCCCTGGCTGCCCTCCCCCCCTCCGCCGTGGCCCAGCGCCGCAGCGCGTGCATCATACGAGACCTACTTGATTATAACATCTAATCTTTGGGGCTTGCTGCCCTCCTCCGCGAAACAATCGCGGCGGGCCAACTGCATTATTATGCAGGATATTTCCTGCCACCGATTTTCTGACTTTCATGTGTTCTGAGGGTGCGGTTGGATGGTCCCCTCCAAGGTGACAGAGAGGTTTCATCACGTAACCTTCTCTAATCCCCGTCTCTCTTGTTTTTGTGTCTCCTTTCGTCGTCCTTTCGGGCGATTCTGCCCATCTCCATTGAATGTACACTCTAAGAGTTTAAAAAAAAAAGAAATAGTGGTATAAAAGCCTCACAGAATCTGAAAAATTTAAATCCAGGGACCATCAGTGTGCGTGTGTCTACAATAAGACCAAGTATGAGATCTGTTGAAAATCGCTTACAGTTATCACTGACATTGAGGTGGTAATATGCTACACGTAGGTACCTATATATTACCATAAATAAATTAAAAAATAGGAGAAATAATGACTTGATTCAAAAATAGATTGACATAATATGTAGGAATTAGCAAATTGATCATTTAACAACTGATCTCGCGTATCAGGGATAATGGAAAATTGAAAGATGACATTCATGTAAAATGTACGAATCTGAATTTATTTTTAACATTTTTCTCGAGTTGTCGAGAAGGATTTTGTTGTTTGTGCTGGTGAAAATCATACCCATGTGCATTCTCTACCCTATCATTAATACTCTTTTCGTTTTTTTGTTGCAGCTGTACGAAATAAATGACGATCCAAAGAGGAGAGAGTTCCTAGACGATTTGTTTACGTTCATGCAAAACAAAGGTAAGTTACGTACTCATTAAATATATATGTTTTATTGATTACGTGTCAATCGCGCATAAGGCATTTCATCTCTATCTAGTATAATTTACGATACACTATTTGCACCTATAGAGGAGATGAAGAAATCCGTAGTTCTTCGTAAGATTTTCTTTTGCAATCGTTTGTCATTGAAAGGAACATGTACTTACTTTTAACATTATTTCAATGAAAATTTTTGTCGATTAAACACGACAGCGCCTATTATTGCGGGCCTGTAGATTCGCCAACCAAAAGGAAAGCAACAATTATTCGTATTTACAAAAATACTGCCAAATAATACACATATATACATGCATGAGACGTTTCACAATAACCGTATTATCATGTGAAGCAGGCATTTGAAACAATGCATCAAGTTATTTTCCGTTTGATTTTTTTTTTTTTTTGTAATAGTTTAGAATATATTTTTGTCAATTTGATTTCGAGATTGAGTCCAAAAAATTGATTGCGTTTTCGTAAATTCGAAAAACAAGCCAAAATGTCATCACTGTAACGCGAAGCTTTTGAAATTTGCATTTTCTCCGTCGTATGGAACCTTATGGCACTACACTCGCAGATTTTTACATGAACGGCTCGATGGAAAACCGCCACCGAGTTTTGCTGCATTAGTAATACTCTTACAATACGATAATATGAACTACACACAGTAGTAGGTGGAGTGGACTACCTTGTAACGGGTGATACTTTGTCTCGGTTAACGTTACGAATTACGGGTATTCGTTTACCGCATGGGTACGTCAGTGGAGAGGGCCCACCATAATTTTGATGCGTAGTTCCATTCCTCGCACCACCATCCGTCCGAGGTATATGCTATCAACAAATGCTGCCATCACATATCCTTTTCGGGCAAAAATCGACCGTGTCTAGGTGCACCTGCGTCATACAGGTAAAATAAAACGTGCACCATCGAGTCAAGCCGTACGGTGATGGGGCACCGATGTAAGCGCTATTGTCATATATAATATACTCGTGTACCGATATACGCTCTCACAAGCCGCGCAAAGTGCGTTTCAGTGTCAAGGTGTCCCCCGCCTCGCCCCGATGATCTCCCAATTACGCGACGCCCGAGAATTACCATAAGCCCGATGCTGGCGGAAGTGAGCTCCCCTCCCCCGGAATCCCCCGAGGAGTCGTTGGGTGTCCTCCCGCAACAGCTCCTTCGCGGCGCTCCGTTTTCCCACGGCAGCCGTGTCGTCCCCACGGGCAGGAACTCGCGATGCGGGCCGAGGCAGGGCGTTCGTCGCAGTGGGACGGGCTGTGATGGCTGCGAGCGTGCAACGAGCTCTCGATACACCTACACTTGTCTTTGACCATTAGTGCCTTATTCGAGAAACGTTTGCCTCCGCTCGAGCTGGTGAACGCGGCGTTTCAATTTTTCCTTTGGCGTTTGCGAGAGTCACCAACATAATCATGTACAATGATTATTATTACTGTTGTTGCTGTTGTCCCTGCGTTGTCTGCAGCATTGATCGATTTCTTTTGTGGAAAGAAAATATTTATTTTTACCCTCACAGTTTTTATTCGAGCACCAACGCGCGAATGGTGCAGATGACCTTTATGATTTCATTTTCGATGTTGATAGTTGAACAATTACTGGTATAACAATGCCAACTGATAAAAACTACTGTCAACCACACGTGGCCAACTCAATGACCATTTTTCGCAGTGCAAGTCCAAATTTGGGTATACTGACCTACGACTTCTCGTTACAATCTGCATTGTAAAACTAGATCTGTCTTTTTTGGGTTATTTATTAATTATTTGACGCCTCACCTATTGACATTTCTCATTTTTGTACGTCATCCGGCACATCATAGTCTTTTTACACAAAAGACAACTCTTTTTTTTTATCATTATTATTTAAAACCAATTTTTATTCACGAACATTCGTAAACTTTGTTTTATTTTATCACAATAATTTTTATCATCACGACAACGGTTTTCGCCATTTACGCAGAAAATTCATTTGCTTTTATTACCATTTGGTAAGTTAATGACTCTATGTCATAAATGGACAAAAAAACGCATTTAAATATTTGAAAATAAAATCATATAAAGAATTTGTAAATACATTAGTGAAATGCACTTAAAATGACTTGGTTTGCTTTTAAAGATTTTTCAATAAAAGTACAAACTGTGTGCATACTTTGTACGGATATGCCTACGGTACACGAATTAAACTAATCAACAAACAGTTTTAACGAAACCTAAGTAAGATTTTGTATAAGGTGTACATAGAGATAAAAACGTACACGCCGCGTTCTCAAGGTTCTGAATAAAAAGATCGGGTGTGGAAAGTGTTTTTTTCGTTTTGATCAAATAATTGCTCAACTGTAAAAACACAATTAAAATAAAGAGCAGAGTTTTATCAAACATTGTGGAGCGTACCTACGTGACGGCCATGTAAGGGTCCCGACGAGCAAATTCATTGATTTCGCTCGGCACCGCGGCTCACTTCAAAAACCAATGAAATCCGGTTCCTCGGACTTTCGAGCAAAGACAAACACACAAGACGACTCCTCCTCGGCTCGCTGCCTCTCGAGACACCGGGCGCTGAGTAAACGAATGATTCGTCAAATTTTTGACGTTTCTTTACAAATAAATGAGCCGAGGAAAAAACGAAGGAAGAAAGAGACGGAGAAAGCGAAAACAGAAAAAGGTTGGCCCGCTGAGTACAGGAAAAACAACCGCGTGCACGTGTCAAACGAGGCTGGACCGATAGCGCGAGTAAGCTCCGAAAAATTCATCATCCGACCGCAGCCTGTGAACGAGCTATTATTAGAGACTTGCTCTCTCGTAAGCTGATCTCCCTTGCGTGGCCAAAACTAATGTAAAACCAGCACTTTCGATCGGAAGATTGTCCGATCACCGATGGTGCAGCACTACCGTTCGGAGATCAGAGGATCAGAGGCGAAAGTTGGCCAAAAGAGGGACGAGTACCTACGGCCGCGCTGGGGGTTGGGGAGGTACCCGTGGCCCAATTACCTCCAATTATCGTTGCTGGGCCGCACCGGCGTTACAATAATAGTATAGCGCGGACGCGCGTCACGGTGAGGCAGAGATGGAGAAATAGAGGGACGTCGCATCTTCAAGCGGCTGATTGATGGAGTCGCCGCGTTTATAATTAGAAGCGCCACGCGACTTGGCTTCCGGTCTCGGCTCCGCTGCATAACGCGTGTCGAGTTTCCAGCGTCTCACCTATTCCAATCACCAACCTTTCCTCCCCCCCCCCCAAGTATTGTCTGTTCGACTTTTACCTCCCCCTTTTCACTTGGGCCCCACTTTGGAGTTTTGGTCCGCAGTTGTCGCACGCTATACTCACCTTTTGCCGGGGATCTGCTTCGATAAACGGCGCATCGAAAAGCCGGAGTGACAATTGACCCGTTATCTCTCTTTTTAGTGCATAACTTTAATGTTAACCATACATATAATCAACCAATGTACTGTTGGGTGAAATTTTTCCATGGACGGGTCCTTATAATTTCCATTGGTTGTGCCGTGTGACAATATTTAGAAGGAAAAGTCCATTGACGCCGGTATGAAAGTAAAATTGATTACTCCGTGTCTTGTCCTTGATCGCAACAATACGCGCCGCACGAAAGAAGAAAAAAAAAGCCCGTGAAGCCACCCGTGCACTTCTCGACGTCGAGCAATTAATTAAGTTCCAGCGGAAACCAAAAAAATAGGAAGGATGCAAGGTATACGGATGGATCGCCTTCTCTTATTTCAGCTCGAATTACGATTCAATTACGCGATTGTATCAGCCGCAGTGCAACATATATGTATATAAACATACGCGCGTATACGTGTATACCAGTGTCGGCGAGGCATTGCTATCAGCCCCGAGAGGATGCATCGGTCGCATAAAAATCATATGGCCTCGTCCCTTCCGAGAAACTCGATCGATACATATTGATCCACGATATTGCGAGTTGGCAAACAGACCTCTCTCTCTCTCTATCCACCCCCACCCCCTTCACTTGCATACCTGCCTGGCTTGTATCACTCGGGCGTGAGTTAAAAAGAAAAACGCCCGCCACGGAGGAGAAGACACGGGAAAGGAGAGAGAGAGAGAGAGAGAGAGAGGAAGAGAACGGCGAGCGCGAGAGGAGCATTCAGCACTTATTTATCGTTTATAGGGTAAGGAGGAGCGGACGGGAGATGATGGGAAGGAAGGGGGGGGGAGACTTCTAGCACCTCTGGACCATTTCAACTTTTATATACCTCTCGCTCCCTCGGTTATAAATCTCGAGCCATTTAATATGCAAATCTTGTACCCCCCCTCCCCCGGCCCCTTTCTTTCGCTCTCTCGGCTTCTCCTGCGGCTGCTGCGAGTATATATATATATATGCTCTTTTTACTTCGCGAGTACGAAAAATGTCGGGGGGGGGGGATAATGGATCGATGCATAATTTGATTATGTCATTAGTTGTAATACGTATTGGCTGCCCTGTGGGCAAACTCCCTCGAGACTCGTATCGACCGAGATAAAGTGAAAGATTTAAGCGGGCCCCGGCTCTATGAATTATAATGTGCGGAAATAAATTTGCCGAGCCGTGTCCGTGTGTTCCAATGTACGGGCCAGCCATTGTCTTCGACGGCCGTGCACCCCATGGCTTTCGTTTTGCTTGGAGTCCCATAGCAACACTTCATAATTTAAACATTAATTGCACTCCGACTTTGATTACGGGATAAAAGGTATCCCAAAGCCATCACACATTCTCATCAGATTGCATTGTTTATCATCTCTGTGAAATAAAACAAAAACAAAAACAGCTTGAACGTCGCTCGTTGTAGATATAGCAAGGAAGGGGATACGAGCCGTCACAATGGATGGAAAAAGACCCCAAAACAGTCATGTACAGCTCCGAAACTTCAGTTGAAACGAAATTGATTTTTCATTAATCACGTCATCGGTTTGGTACTGTATTTGACCGAGGAAAAGACAATACGGAATGATTGTAAGAAGCGCAACATATGTGTTGGTTGCTCAACCATTAACTACCAGCATACATCCGAAATAAGTATATTTTTATAAAGTGTAAAAACATGCTCGGGTTGTCAACGCGATGACAATTTTTTCCGCAAAGTATGATTGAAAAAAAGAGAGTGGGGTGGGGTGGGGGGAGGGAGCAAAAGCACCCGATACAAAACACGGAGATAATACGCGAAAGCCGGCGAGCGATGCGAATGCGTGACGGCGATAAAGCCTCGCTGAAGGAGGGAGAGAAAAGTAGCTCTTTTGACTCGCGAATCGGGCTTTGTTCCACGCGGCAAATTATTTTCCATTGGACTCGGGCCGCGAAATGACCGCGCTGTCGTCGATGAAACAAAGGCCGCTCGGTATGGGCGTCGGCGACGCGAGAGGCAAGTCACCGCGATTTTTCTTTTCGCGCGCCACATTGTTTCCGTGTTTTTGCGCCAGAAGCACGTACGCCCGTTCGGGTCTCGGGGCTGCGACACACGTCGGCTGGAACTCTCTCGTTGGATATTCATAATACTTTCTCGTTCGCACTTACGCGAGAGCACCCAAATCGACGCATGCGCTCTAATACGCACAGATCCATTACGTATGAGTTATGCGTAAAGGTCCACCTAGCAATGCCTCAAGAAGAAAATTGCTTTTGTGAATTCCCGTCAATGGGCAAATGTTTCAAGTTGTACAATTCCGTTAAATTACGCATTCGAAAAGTTGAAAATATAGCAAAAAACCACTTGACGGTAACTTGTTCGATTGTTGCCGTCGCGGAAACGATAAGGATCAGCGGCTTGATTTTTTTCCTCGAGTACTTGAGCGATGATAAAGCACATGGGTTGCCAATCGACCAAACAGCCACATAGAGCCCGTACTCGGACGAGATCTTCGGAGGGGGGCGGGAGAGTCGGGGAAAAGAGGGGTGCAATCCTTCTGGCCTCGGCTGTGCAACGCGTATAATCCAGAGTTGGTAATCCGAATGGCACTACAACAGCAGCGGCATTGAGGGCCGGCGCACGAGTCCCAAGGGGGAGCATTCCGAGAAAAGCGGAGGGACACCAGCAGTGCGGCGTCGGGTCCGTTTTACGATTTGCTCGTCAATGAGCTCTCGGCAGACTATATGATGTTGGTATTGGTCCGACGGTGAGCCATCGCCTCTCCATCACCGTGTGCTGTACCAGAATGGGTGTATATGTGTACGTATGTATACATATATACGTACGTATCCGACCCCAAAGATTCGATGAGCAGCGGTCAGGGAGGGAGAGAGAGAGAGTGCAGCTACACCTACACGTTATTATGCTTGCACGTTTTTTCGCCTGCTCGCGTGCTGGGACCAGACCGATCTTTTCTTCCATTTACACGAGGAAAGTGCCTGCCGTTTCGTCGACGCACTTTTTCATCTTCCGGTCGATTGTTTATTGGGACAGATGGCAGCCAGTGGACAGCCGTACGACCTTGCGATTCCCGGAACTCTTAATCCCGGTCCCCTGGAATTGCCTGCATTTTTTCCATGCGCACCATTATCATTTTTATCATTATCATCATTTTTCTTTTTTCCACGTTTTTAAGTGAGAGTTGCTTCACAGTGCAAATGTTTTTAACATCACCATTGAATTCCCCACTGGATATGTAGAATGCGTAGGGAATATTTTTGCCAACGTGTTGCCGATAGTCTCATCGCTTGCAATAAGTGTGTGGCCAAAAGTGAGATTTTTCATAACTTCAATATTACTTATTCCTGACGATTGCTTATACGATGTGAAAAATTGTATTTTCACTTCACATGTTTTTAATTATTTACTTTTCCTGCTTCATGAGTACATTGCCATTGTTTTTTTCTTTTGTATCGAATAACATAATTACTGTATCAAGTTTGGAAAAAAATACATCACATGTTTCGAACACTATAGTCCTCTACTGCATGTGTCATTGAATTGATATGATAATACGTGTGCTGCTCGTCAAACTCATAGGCCCATAGTGTGGGTGCGTCAAGAGGCTAAAAAACTGAGTAAAAAATAGACGCTGTTTTCTTACTTTCAATTATATCAGGTGAAAAATAAAGAACAAGGTCATTTTAAATGACTATTCTATGCGAACAATACAACCACACCCTAGATGCTTCAGGACAAATTCGAACCTGGATTATACCGAAATCATCGATTGTTTGCTTACGCGCGTCAGTCTTGCACTTTTTTAGTATACGTTAAAAAGTAAACAAAAGCAAATGATCAGTGGTGGTTTGACGATGAGAGGTGTACGGGGAAGGGGGATCTTTTTCTTTCTCGACATAGCCCTCGACATCTTGACTCTGTCGGCTGTATTTTATTTTTCGTGCCATTTTGGAGATTGAATAATCCGCCCGACTCTTCAGGGGCGGTGCTAGCTCACTTAAGGAAGAAGAGGACAATTTACAAAAAAAAGTTGAAATAACCCACCTTTCTATGTACAACTCCACGCAGCTGCCAGAGGGGGCAGAAATCATTGTAACGATGTACGATCAAGTCACTTTTTTATTCAGTATACGTAAACGACGCTTCATCGCAGCAGCCCCTCGCGCGAGCCCTACAATCGTCCTCGCCTCCCCCTCGAGCGTATCCTCGAGCTGTCAGCGGTTGATTACCAATGAGCCCCCGCCCGATCGAGCTATTGGAATAACTACGGGCATCATCAATCTTGGCTCGGAAAAACAAATAAAAGGAGGTCACTGCTCGAGCGTGAAGCCGGCGTGCCGATGATAACACCGGCTGTTGGAATTTTCGGGATGCACTACTACAATGTTTGTGTTTTTAACGCACCGCGTCGAATAAGGGTTCCGTTACTGATGCAAACGCGCCGTTGATTCAACTAAAACTCGGCGGCACACCCCGATCGGCACGCGCGTCGCGCTTTTTCATTTATCCTCCGCGTACGGAATTCATCCTTCATTGGCTTTAATATCGCGCGAGGTGCTCGCATGCCGGGCACGTCCTGGCTGCAAGCGCCTACATTATACGTACGGGGTATACCAGGAGCAGTTAGCGCGATGACGCTTGCAAGTTCCGCAGTGGCGTTCTTGCTCTCGGAGCGTCGGGGGGACGGGGTAAAAAGAGCAGGATCATCAGTTAGCGAGGCGAGTGACGTAATTGTCGAATTCTTGCGAGCTCGGGTCTTGCCTTCGAATTAGCAGTGAAGTCGATGCCGGGCGGGCGCGCTGTCAGCCGTCGAGGGTTTCTGGATGAGGCGCACCCCCTCCACGAGCCAGGCTACCGGTCGAGCGCGCTACGAATTTCTCTAATGCCTGTGTTCGACGTGGAGCAGACGTTGGCACGTAAATGCGAGCTGCGATAAATAACTTGCCACTTTTTTTCCTTTTTTTCTTTCACCTCGCCTCGTTTGCTGCGATGCCAAACTTATGCGGTTACGTAACAACGAGAGCTTACTCAATGTAACAGCGCGACACCTTTTTATTCGTGCTTTCTGAAAAACATTTTCGGAAATTTCATAAAATGTATGTACAAGTTGAAATTACGATTTACGATAGAGATAGTCTTTAAAGAAATTATTAATATTACTTTCATTTGTGTGTCCGAAGTTTTTAGCCCCCTGCACCGAAAATCGACATGATTTACAAACATCAGTGTGGACTTGGCAGAATACAAAAATACAAGAATCCTTGAAAATGTGTTTACCATCGGATACTGCTTTCTTTCATATATTTCATAAAATCGAATTCACACTTGAATTTATAGAGCAGGTGGAGTACTCATAAAAAATTATGTTTGTCGCTTCCTTTGTACGTGTAAAAATGCAAACCCATACATGAAAAGAGCTTTTCGTCAAAATACAAAACTATCAAAGGTGCCCTCTCACACTAGCAAACGTGTAAAATTGTATGTCATTACTTGATGCTGTCAATTCAAGTAGCTCGACTGAAATTTGAGTTCTTGTAAGTATTTCATACCGAAAGACAGCCTCAACCATACAAGACAAAGTCAAGTTATTATTTCATGGGGTTACGGTTGCTCCTATAGTCTTTAGGGACATTTGAATAAAAATTTAACGAGTGCTATGTTCATGCCTCGAAACTATTGCGCGGGTTGAAAAAGTGAGTCGCTCGCGAATCGAATGAATAACCGATCGAGCGAGATATTAAAGAACCCGTCGCAACAGCCACGAGGGGGGGGGGGGCACAAGGTGTAGGTGTACGTGAAACCAAAGGGTGAGGGAGGAAGGGGGTGCTTCTCCGCGCGTTCGCCGTGGCCCGAGAGGAGTGAATTACGAGGCGTCGGGAAGAGAGAGAGGAGGGGGAGCAAGTGCGCGATGCGCGGATGCTCGAGATCCCGCCGGGCTCTCTCGCCACCGAGTCCGAGCTAATTTGCTTATTAATATTTCACGGCGCGCCGATTGCTTTGGGGGGGCTCGTGATGTATGCCGATGTATAAAAATGCATCCTCCCATCTTCCGTACACGGTCCTTTCTCCGGGCTGTCTACCCCCGTCCCCCCCATTTGGATAACTATACAATAACAATAACATTTTTTTTTTTTTTTTAATTATCATCAACGACGGAGCTGTTAATATAATAATAATGTATACATCAATGATGTTACGAGGAAGAGTTACACCCGTACGGTTGTACTGTATGTACTCGTGCGTGGGAGACAAGTGTACGGTTGAAATGTCGTAAAGAGGCTCGTGAGATTGTCGTACCGTGGAGCTCAAAAGAGCGTGCCCGTGTATCAGAGTTGGCGTTAAGGGAGTTTCGGGATGACTGACGCGTTAAGCCACGGACAACATTGTGCTCGGCATCAAAGCGACGCGGGCGAGGGGAGCCGGAGGGGCCGTCCGATCGTGCGAGAGAGTCGCGAGCCTTTGAGGCGCCCGGAAAATAATAAAGAACACTCGAGTATAAGTACGCGGTAAAAGAGCTTGGTGCGTTCAAAGCGGGGGGGTATATACATCCGCGAGCGCGCGCCAAACGTCACATCAAAGCGCCACGGTATCGGCAAGTGCACTAATAACATGTGTGTAAGTGCAAGCGCGCTCGTCTATACTTTGGTCCGCGCCATCAAGTGTAGGTACAGGGTACGTACGTTACACTCTCAATTTTGGCCTGTTTATCTCATCTCGTGCTAGATCTGCCTGCAACTAAACGCCCATTCACGAGTGTTGGAAGCATTGACAATGTACAGCTCTGCTGTGAAAGTAGATTTTTTTCGATCGGCGAACCGGAACATATTTGCACCAGACTTTTTTTACATTAGATTCAGATTGAAACCCCAAATCACCCCCCCCCCCCCGAAAGTTAGTGACGCAGATGCAGACAAGGTAAAAGCCTATTGTACTAAATTTACAAGTGCCGGTTTGTTTGACCCCCCACGAAGATACTGAAAATCGCTTGAAAAGTTGATACGAGTTCACATTGCTCATTTTCTTGAGCAGGAAAGCTCCAGTGAGCAAGAGCTGGAGAAAAGCCGTGGAAGAAGCGGCGTCCATTGGACGGGGGAGAAGCACCGCCTGCCCTCGCGGGCCAGCCTCCACGCGGGGGTACGACGAATACCACGCCAGAAGGGCGAACAGAGGGGTTGGCCGGTATGGCCGACACCGAGGCTCGATCGTTTGATTGCGGGAGGACAGGCTGCTGCCTATATCTACAAATCGTATAGGTATATACCACCACCACCCAACGCGCAACAAGTGTATACACGCGTTGTTATGTTTTCCAAGCGTTACGTGGAGGCAAGGGTCGCCAAGCGCCAGAGGGGGGCTATACACGGTTGTGTTACCCCACTGTTTGCCGATAATCGTGATCATATAAATCCAGACTTATTGGGCATCAGCGGTATTTGAATTAGAGTTTTCGTCACAGGAGTGCCATCCACTGCCTGGGCCCGAGGGACTGCTGTATGGTTACAGTTGGAGAGCTCTATATTTCCACGTCACGGAAAACGCCCCGAGGTGCAGAGCTAGTCGTAGTTTTTCTACTTTGGGTTTTTTTTGTGATCTTTGGACGTTCATTGCGCCTTCGGTATAGGACATCAGGTATGATTCGCCACATTTAAGTGCCTTCCAGTGGCCCTTCGGGCGATCGCAGAGTTCCCTCAAAGGGCAGGTACGCTCATCTGTGGCGAATTCGCCATTTTTGCAGGAATTGGATAAAGGCATAAAGCCAAAAGATTTTCATACGATTTCTCTGGTCAAGTTTGCACCTGCAGTGTCGATTGCTATTTTTCTCAACTCCAGGAAGCGAAAAATTTTATTTCAATATATTTTGAAATACGATTGCATGTCAACATACTGCTGATGCTGAAACCCAAAGTAATGATCTACAGCCACTTGTGATGCAGTACTGTGCGTCGATCTTAGCCAATAGAGCCAAATGTAAAATTTATTGTTTAGTCAGTAGACTTATTATGATTAAATTATCACGATCCTTTTTTTTTTGTAGTTCACTTCCTGCGCGTTCTTTGCGTCAACCCCAAATTTCACCAAACATCGTGCATCATTTACATTTTTTTTTCGATGGATATAATACCGCCGTCGTGGTGGGCAGAAGCAAAACGACGAGAGAAATTCCTTGGGTCCCTTATTTATGGAGAAACGCTTCATCAAATGTTTTTTTTTTTAATTTTATTATTTTCGGATTAAATTTCAGTGCTATGGAGTTTTATTGTTCTGTTGTGAATTTGAGAGTCGTCGGTTCATATAAAGCAAAATTTATTGAAAAAAAGGCAGCAATTCCGTATACGCGTGGCTCCATGATTTTACGATCATTCGATAAAGTCGTAAAACGAAACCAAACGAAACAAAGTTTCGTGGCTGAGACAACGCACGTGTATTATAGGGACGGATAGCCACACGCGCACAGGCGATGAGCGATTCGGAGGTGATGGCGCATCGGCCGAGCCACGTAATCTGAATTATGATAGTACATAAAAAAACATGAGATACGAGCGAGCATAGCCAGGGAGGCCGATCTTCCCTCAAACATCTCCAAATTCATAATCGAACGTTATAAAATCGATTCTCCGGTCGCGGCAGCGGCGACTGGCTATGTAAGGCTGTGAGTTGCTAACAAAGTTGCGGCGCCGTTTCATCCGGCCCCCAGCGCTGCTGCGCCTCCTCGTTCGTCTCCTCTACCGTAAAACAAAATCAAGCGTGTCAAAAGCAACCAAGAGCCCATTCCTGGCGCACCCCGTCATCTCCATCTGTGTGGACAATATTTTCACCACGTGCGAGTAATTTTCGAGATCACCATGACTACTCGATCAAATGGAGCGGAAGTACTCCTTGTTCCAGGGTTTACCCTTCCCAGGAGTACGCAGAGTTCAACTTTCCGTGCCTATACAAGCAATCGAATAATATTTTGATTTTAGGGAAAATGCATCGAGGCTGTAGGTATTCTCTTGTCGCGAATGTCTCACGCGTTGCACAACTGAAAATGATAGTGGACGGCGTAAAGGAGGAGCGAGCACTCGCACGCACATTATGATTAATGTAAAAGTAATGTGATGATAATAAAAAGAGGAATGGCAAAGCGCAGCGACATGTGCACGGGTCTGTCTTTCTGCAGCCGCGCGAGCATCGCGATGAGGTACATCAGAGACGTCTCTTGGCTCGTAAAACCTGTCAGGACTCGGCTTCTTTGGACGCGCCGGAGGTAGAGAGCGCGTAAAAGGCTAAAAGACTTTCTTTCGGGCCCGGCGGAATATACATAAACTGTTTAACTCTTCGCGACGCGTCGTAAATTACTTCAATATTTCCGCGAATAACCCCTAACGAGATTACGAGGCACATTGTAGCTGCTGCACCGGCTCTCTCGATCGCCCTCCCTCCCTCCCTCCCACATACGTAGGTATATTATATATATATTATTGGTCTATTCGTGTACAACCCACGTGTTTTCTTCCTCTTCGATCTTTCTTTCTTCCGTCAGTTCTCTTTGCTAGTACTTAATGTCGTGAGCGCTAGATTAGCTTTTATAGCTTGCCCTATCTATCACTCTGCTGGATCCAGTACGCATTTCATGCACGTGCAGAAAATCTGCTACCAACTACACATAAAATGTTTGTTTGGTAAATTAGTAGAAAAGCGCTTTTACGGTTTTTTTTCATTACTTGAATTTTTTACCACCCTGGACAAACGTAAGTCAAATAAAATAACGGCCAGTATGCAAAAAGCAAGTTTTTGTAAAAAAATTATTGTATTCTTTCAACTGCAGTCGAGTTATGAATCAAGTTATAGAGTATTGGCTTACAAAGCAATCTCAGTTCTCCTATCATGGTGCATATATGAAAAAACAATTGATGCTTACCTATATAATTAACGCAACGAGGATATTTGCATAAAATAAATTTCCTGAATACTTTGTTATCTTTATCTCCAGATTTTCAATTTGCTTACGTTATATGATTAGCCACGTTTACTGCAATCAACGTTGTAAGGCACGAAAATGTGGATCATATTTTACCCACGGGTTTGGCTCACCGCGGTAGCACGTTCAACCGATACATATGCTGGTGATATCTAGTACCGTATCCATGGTAAATAAATTATTACGTGTAGCTTAATAATGGATACATTTATATTTCCGTCCCATCTTAATTTACGTTATTTGAATTATATTTTTTACCCACAAGTACTTTTTTCAACAAGTAATCAGCGCCTCTCTTACAATCCCCGCGGTAATAGGGTTGCCCACGGTAATTGGTATAAGCCTACCCAACTTGGTCTCGATCTTTTTCGACTGCAGCTGAATTCTTCCTCTTGATTTTTATTTTCCCTTCACCGTCGTAGGGTATGTTGTATACCCCATCTTTTTCTCGCTTCGGTTTTAATGAATGCCACGAATGTATACCTGTTTTACGCGCGGCGCGTCCCCTTTACCCATCGCTTGCGTGCTCGCAACGCCAATGTCATTACTGTAACTCCTCTTCACTTCCCCTCCGTTTTCGTAACGTACCTCGCGAGAAATTGCTCCCACATTGTTTATTTGCTTTCATTGCTGGCATCAACAAAAATTATGTTGCCCACTGTACATGGGAAAATACAATTATTTTTCGCACTAAAAATTGCTCGGAAAATCTCGCGCTTACACAATTCGTGCAAGTGATTGAAATGGTAAAAAGAGGCCAGCTGAGGATGTATTATACAGGCTTTATAGGACATATATATTATATACTCTAGTGTTTGTTTCCACCTCCACGATCTTCCATCCTCGTATGTGAATGCAAACCAGTTGTCACCCAACTGCATGTACCTGACGTTGAGGCAAATCTTCGTATATACAACCAGACTTCTTGGTATAACAATTTCAAATTTTTTAATTATACGCATTTCTATCGGCCGAAAATCCCATCGGCTGCTTACGAGGAAACAATTTTATCGCGAGCCGGAGGCAAGGATACTTTTCTTATAAGCAGTGGATGAGATAATTTTTCCTTCAAGACAGGCAGGTGTAAAAATTGAGCTTTTTGAATTTTTGAGATGAAAATTACCAAGTATGCCTTAAAATTGGTATTTTGTACCACCTGGAAACAAAGTACTCGGTAACATTGCAACACAAGTACGGTCATACGCAGTCAAGTTTTGATCCGCGCGAGCATTTCAGTGCCCGATGCCAAAACCACGGACAGCCGACGTTTGGGGAGGTATCGTAAAAGCGCGGTGGGATGGGCGTTGCAGCGTCGCGGTCGATCGGTGTCCGACTGGAGGAGCCACGGCAATCTTCCGGTGAGAGTACGGAAGAAAAAAAGGAATAGTAACAACGTCTTTGACGGCTATTTCGAGAATAACTGCTGATTGAACGTCTTACCGAGAAAAGTCATAATCACGTCCCAAAGTGCCGCGCCTCGTGCTCTTTTTCTTCTTTTTCTCTGAATATGCGCGTACGTGTGCACTTGCGTCTGTCGTGTCAACGTATATTGTTTACGGCGGTATTTTTGAGCCAAGAGCGGGGGTGATTGATTCAAAGTCAAGTTAAATCAAAATTTTCATGGACAATTCCACTTTAGTACTTTTTTTCGGCACTTATGCGAATATGTGAATAGTGCATTTTACCTCACAAGAAGCGAGCACTTTCATCCAAAAATGGATCAAGATTTTTAATCGTTATTAAGTACAACCATTACATCGTTTTAACTCCATGCACCCTATCTATAATCTGATAATTTTAAATTTACTTGTATATATTTCTGGTATCGACTACCCAAGTACGGTACGCTAGCTAGCATGTATATCTTAAGCCATTAACTGGGGGTCACTCGGATCAACTTGAACTACTTGGTAAATGATTCTGCAGGTTAGCTCATGTGTTTCAATCGGTTGGCAATCCATGAGTATGGATAAAAATTTTCTGGATTCATCATGCCCTGAAAAACCTTAACTCCATTGAAATCGATTTTTGACGTGTCTGGGTGTTTCAAAGTGTTAAAAGGGAATGTTTGTTCATTTATTGCAGGCTCGCCAATCAATCGGTTACCAATAATGGCCAAGTCAGTGCTCGACTTGTACGAGTTGTACAACTTGGTGATCGCTCGCGGTGGCCTCGTCGACGTCATCAACAAAAAACTCTGGCAGGAAATCATCAAAGGCCTTCACCTCCCTTCGAGCATCACCTCGGCTGCTTTCACGTTGCGAACTCAGTAAGTATACACACTCGCAATGATTACGTGTACCATTTGTGAGTAACACTCGCTTGGAACATTTTTCTTTTTCAGTTTTCGTTATTTATGATAAAAATCAAATTAAGCACGGTATGAGGCAAAGAAATGTCACGTATTTCAATTAACGTTTTTTTTTTTTTTTTTTTTCCACCAATCGCGTGATCTTACCACGAAAAACCAAAACTAGAGTGCTACTTTAATTACGCACAGCAATATGCAATCGTCTTCAAGTATAGGGTTGATATAAACAATAGGTGTTTCAAGTGAGAAACAAAAAGTAATGGAGATGAAGTGTGAATTGATGACGAATGTTTGCGAATGTTGCAGATACATGAAGTACTTGTACCCGTACGAGTGCGCGAAGAAGAACCTCTCGACGCCGGACGAGCTGCAAGTGGCCATTGACGGTAACAAACGGGAGGGCCGGCGGAGCAACTACGGGGCCTACGGGACGAACGGGGGCCCGGGCACGCCCATGCACGAGGCCCTCGGCCACCAGCGCAGCGCGCACACCCCAAACAGCCTCGCGTCCCACTTGCACGGCCAACTGTCGCCCCTGTCACTTGTCACCGCCGTTCAGCAAGCGGCCGCCGCCGGTGGCCAGCACCAAGCTCTGCACAACGGCAGCGCCGCCCACGCGCCCCTCACGCACCACCCGCACCACCCCCAGCAGCCCGGTATGATGCAGCTACCGAACGCAGGTCAGTACCGCCGATTCCACGCTCAAGTACTCGCTTTCACATCATTCACTCATTAGGTTTGTCGTGGTACACCGAGGGTTGCGTCATTTTCTACATTTGCCAGTCCAGTTAGCTTCTAGCCTTTTGAACCGGTGTTTTTCAACCTTTACTATGCTTGAACCATTCAATTTCGTATTTTCGCGAAGCTTCTATACTCCTCAATACTATACTTTCTAATTTTTTATGCTTTATGCTCATCCTTAATTACAAAGGACATTTTTCTCCCCAGTTTTGGTTTTTATATCCCTTTCGTATATACATTTTTTAGTTAAAAAGGATGCTGATAAAAGTCTGGCCGATTTATAGCCACGAGCAAAAAAATCCGAGCTTGAAGTATAATTTTTTCATTTTCATCCCAGAGTTCTTAGCTGCTCAACTTCGCCAGGTTATCTGTTTTATCTCAATCGACCAAGTCAATTTCTTTTTAACTTTTTTCATCTTTAAAATTGAAGAACCACCATGAAATCGTTATCGAATGAAAATTTCATAAAATCAAAAAAAAACAGCGAAATATTTTAGTGACGGTGCTAGCTGCAGCTCGTCTATGTACCAATGTATAATACCCTAGCCGTCTGTATCTACCAATAACATGTTACCCCAGCCGCAAAAGTCTGCACGTTGAGTATCGAAAACGCCTTCCCTGATTGTCCCGATAATTTCCATTCAAAGTCCTAAATATACATGCTTGAAACAAACCGGCATGGAAATCGATGAAAAAAAAAAAGGAGAAGCGAGTAGTTATGTACGATGCAAAAAGTAATATACGTGTGGTACGTGTTGAAACAGGTATAGCCCCGGAGATGTTCAACGAGTTCATGAAGCAGCTGCAGCGCGACTTCAGGCGCTCAGTGACGACGCCATCGAGGGGGGACAGCGAGTCACCGCAGCCACAACGGTCGTCCCCGACCCGCGAGCAAGCCGCTCTCCAGTTCGAGATGTCGCGTTTCAACATTTGGAACAACTTCTACACCAGCAACGTCCAGGCAAGCCTCGGCTACCCGATCCAGGCAGCCTCCCCGCCGCGGACGGCCTCGCGCTCGCCCCTCGTCCACCTCGAGAGCCCCGAGCCGCAGCGAGAGGCCCTCGATCTGGGCATCAAGTGAGTAGTGCCACTTCCTCCCCCCGACTCCACGTTGCATCCCACACTTTTCTTTTCTCCTTTATGATCAACACGTCTCCATTTACAAAATGAAAATTGGAACGTTTGGACGTTTAAAAAAATATAGTGTTCGCCACCCAAGTGTCATCCAATTCGGGGCTACCCTTCCGTCACCGCAGAATAGCCCCGATGATGACGCTTGTATGGCGAAAACCATGCCGTTACGAAATGAAGATGTATGGCTGAAATAATTGAAACGAAAAGCATTTCGTATCGGTTGATTTTTGCATGAAATCCTTTCTCGCACTGAGAGGATTTGTTAGTATATTATCTTCGCATGTTAGCTATTAACTTACGTATAATATGCATCCTGAAACCATACGTATTGTAACAGCAGTTGAAATATTGATATTTTGCCATGATAAAAATGTGTACATAAAATAGAGAGACTTTACGTATAATCTTGTTGTATTATCATTGCATAACATATTGTTTTAATGATATCAGAGTAGTAAAAGGGGATGAACCACAAAGAAATAAAAAAAATAATATTATATGTATATGTATAGCAGTGTTCAAAATAAATATGGCATGTTAACTATAAATATGCCGTCTGTGTGCAGTTAAAATTAAAAAAGTTATAAAGAACATATTGTAAACTAATTTTCTGTCTACATACGTGTGTGTTGATAGTAAAAAAATCCTTCTCTCAGTGCGCTGTGTCAATCTGTGCATTAGTGCATCTGCTCATCATATATTACTATTATTATTAATGTGTGGCATTTCCACACGGTTCCATCGACGATTGGCGCTAAAATACCCTTTGAAAACCCGCAGGTCTTCCTCGAGCGTCTCCTCGCACGGACAAACCAGCCCGAACCCCTCGCACGCCGGCAGCGGCGTGGCCATCAAGCGTGAAATGGAGCATGACTCGTCCCCGACCGCCCTGGTATCGGCCAAGCGGCCCCGTCGTGCTGCCGAGCCGGTTTCGGTCTCCGACAACGCCGAGGACACCCCCCACGAGGCCAACGGCGGTCCTCTTCAGCCCAACACACACATTAAGATCACAAACAGAGGTAAAACAACGTTGCTTATACTTTTAATCCAAGAAATGGGCTCGCATTTCAGGGTTACTTTCGCCGTTTTTAAGTTAAACTCCACTCCAACGCTTGCAGAGTTACTTGTCCTACGAAAATAAGCAATAGAGAGTTTACGCGGATTGTCAAACAAACTCGTTTCCCAATTACAAGCATTACAATTAATTCGAGCTTTGTTCCTAATGGGAGAAACTTTGAGGGTCATCGGTTCGTATCCAGTTGTAGAATATTTAGAGTCTGTTTTTTCTTGTGACAATCATGTATAATAGTTTGTCAAAATTGCTGTAAAAAAAAAAAAAAAAAAAACAAAACAAAACAAAAAGTACATGTACATGTACAATTATGAAAACAAGCAAAAACTGTGCCCAAATGGCGTTGTTCCCAATTCCAGGATGCCATGTTGACAAGTACCGATTCGATTTGTTTCAGGTGATGGTAACGAAAACTCTCTCGTAGTCAGTATGGAGCTTAACGGTGTTACATACCAGGGAGTTCTATTCGCCCAGACGGAGAATAGAAGTTCGCACGGGCTCCCTGAATCGGGTGGCCACACGGCACGGCGGAGCCCTTCTTCTCGCAACGTAGTCTTGTAAGCCGAGTTCACCGGTGTCAGTGTACGCTTCGATGCAACTAGTACACGCAAACACACACACGCCCCTTTACTCACACATATGCATGAGTTGACTTTTAATGGTCATCGGTTGATCGCGCATACACATATCAGTATATACACACTGTATACTTAGTCTTTTATCACCGCTCCTCTCATGAATAATTACGTTCATATTTCCATAAAACGCGCGTATGTATGTGCGAATGTATGGGTTTGAGTGCATATATATGTATATTTATGCATAGGAAACTTAAACTGTCACTGATACTTGACTCAAAGGGATATAAATATTAATAAAGTATTGTGCGTATGAAGACAAGCAATGGCCAAGTGGCATTTTTTTTCAATAGGAGACCAGTATTTCTCGACGTACACTTTATAACTGAAAAAAAAAAAAAAAAATTTTACAATATACGTACTATGTGTAATTGACGTGGATGTATATCATACACGTTATAATTATTCGATCTATTTGTTGATGAAGGCCAGGTCATCTCGGTACGATCCTCTGGTGAGCATTTTTTGATAACTTCTAATTCTATACTGTGGAGAGCATGAAACGTATAAATCTAATTCTACTCTTACAGCTAGTCACTTTACTTTGCTCATTTTGATCACTTGTTTTATAAAAAAATTTTTCCAACTCCGACATACGTTGGAATATTATCAACACTTAAAGAAGTAAAATCACTAATTATTCAGCTCATTGACTGATTTTTATATAATTTAATATAATTAGTTAGTCAATGATATTTTCAATTTATGCCATTATATGTTGTTAATATTCACGTATTAACTAGTAAATTTTAAAACACGTTTCACTGTACATATACGCTCACGTTATTGCAACAGACCGCAGCTAATTGTCTTCATATGCATACATGTAGTGAATAATATGTATTATGCAGTTGTGTGCCGTTGGAGGATTCGTTTCTGTATGAAACTCACACTGATTAGAGTCTCTGATTTTTATCTACAATGTCGTATGTATATGTAGTAGTGGGTATTTATTATTATTATTATTATTATTATTATTGTTGTTATCATAATTATTAGTAGTATTAGTATTACTATTATTATGATGTTGATTGTTATTGGTCATCATTAATATTATCATCAACACAATTATTTTGAATCTGAAAAACGAGAAACATACATACACAATTTACGTGAAGTAATGTTGCTAATATGATGAAACATATTATTTTATAAAGAATAAGAGAGCTGTAGAAATGTTAATCAACATTATTACATTGTATTTGTTAGTTAAACATATTTTTTTGAAGCTATATGAATTTTTCTAATTAATGGTGATTATGAAATTTTTAAGTATAAGTATTTTTACGATTGTAGATTATTAGTGATTAAATGTAAGTATTCCACGTGAATTATTAAGCGTAACAATTAGTGAGTGCAATCAGAGGGAAAATACGGAATTTTTTTTTAATTCTTATTTTTCTCTTCATATATGTCTGTGATCTTTCACGTGGCTTGTTTTCTCTATTTTTATCAGAACAATTCAAATTTTCTCTTCGTTAACTAAAAAATTAAACTTAATTACTTTCACAAAGCTGGCGCAAAATTTTTTCACTGCATCATAAAGTACTTCTTTTATATACCAATTACACATTTTTAACATGTATACTTTACAAAACAATACTTACAGATTACATTGCAACAACTATCAACGTGCATTAAATTTGATTTTTCTGCACAAGTTTTTTTATCAACCAGTTTATAACTTAATTATCAACCCTAATTCTGAAACATTTTTATTATTTTTAAATGTAAACAAAAATAGTACCTTTTTTACTTTTTATTGTTACAAACATTTCTAAATCATGAAGAAACGAAGCAACAATTTTAATATTATCAAATTCCCCATACATTTACGCTGCAGTACAGAAAAATCACGCATCTAATTTTTAAATTTTGTTAACGTAATTAAATTTATTACTAATTTTCATGGGGTTTGATTTAAAGTTTATTTAAAAATTTATTGCCACCAAAAAATTCTTCCTTGTTTTAGAACTATAAGTTTTTAATTTATTCTTCTAATTTTGTTTAGTACTTCAATTTCAACAAATAGAGCACAGCAACAATTAATCTCCTTTTGAGACCAGTTTGATGAGCATAAAAATATTACCAGCACAGGAATGATAAACAATAGCATCTCGTTGAAAGGATTTATTTTTCTTTACATTGTACATCTCAAAAAAAGTGTTCGTTATTTTGATTCAAATGTAATTTATTCATTTATCTATTATATCAGAGTCTTGCATTCTAAGATCATATTTATTTTTTTAATGAGATAAATTGTTATTAACAACCATCGTAATAATAGTAATAATAATAATCACATACTAGTGATAGTAGTAGTGGTAATTTTAATAATAAAAATAATATCGTTAGATGGACACTAATTAAATGGAAAAAATATAAAGTGCTTTTCGTAAAAAGAAAGTAAAGTTGATGATGCATTAGTATGAAAAATTTTCATCTTTTATAATTTTTATAAGCATTTTATTCCTATACATACATGTACATACGCATATGTACATTTGTTTACTTCTTATGACTGATATCTATTCTGTTAGTTTTTGACATGTACTTTTCTATCAAGACATTGATACAGAATAATTGAACAAAAGTAGTGTTCGGATTGTTTCTAACTTTCTGCAGTGCCGGTAAAGAGTATATTTTTAAAGATAAATACAAACTTGATTAAATCTATGACAAGAAGAAACAGAACCAAACAAGTTTTTTTTATTGTTTGTTTTTAGTTTAACACAAAAGTGAGATTTTTACAGAACGAGCAAGTTTTTTTTTTTTTAAGTTTGTATATATTATGATGTAACGGCTTATTAAAAAATTATGTGAAAATTGATCTGATAAATCTATAAGTGTGTTTGTTAGAATAATAAAGATACGGGCTCATGTATGACTACATTTCAAAGTCTATGATGTATACAACGTTATTGAGATTTTAACTGACTTCCACTTGTAAGTGAAAAGTTAAACAATTAACACATGTAAAAGTTATTACGATTCGCTAAAGAAAATTTTTTGTCATTCATGTAATAAAGCAAGCCTACAATGAAAAAATTTCTCTTGGGTCAAGTTAAATCAAACTTGAAATGAAAAAGTATAAGAATATTGTTATTTTGTTCTGATTTCTTATAATTTTCGAAGGTTTTTACCTGAAACCTTTGATGAATTATCAGTATACGCTTGTGTGTGTACTTATGAAATTTTACATCTTATGACTTTATATCAACAATTTTACTTAGATATCATTTTGACAAGAATATACTAAATTTTTATTTTTTAAAATGAAGTAATTGTTTTTTGAGCTACTACGTTTTACATTTCCGAAGATTTTATCATATTATATATTGTTCATCCAGTTTTCGTTGTAAATATTTATTTTTATTTCCTCATATCAATATTAAGTTTCATGTATAAAAATATTAGCTTCTAAGTACGTGCGTGTAAAATACTTTTTTTTAAATCCTTTGCAAAGTAAAACATTTTAAAATCGAAAGAGATGTATAAATCTACGATATAATTTTAAGTTAATGACTTGAATTTGCATTATACTAAGAAACCGATTGGAACTTGTGCAAAATATTATGCATATTGTATGCAGAACAATTGATGTTCAAAAAATCAGTCGAAAAATAACTATAGCAGCTTCAAGACAAGTTAGAAAAATTACTTAAGAATTATGGAGGTAAATATAAATAAATATGAATTTTATGAAACTGCGATACGGCAGTTTTCATCTGTAAGCATAGGGCATTTTCACATTGCAAGAAATATCTAAGATATAGTAATATAAGTAATTATCAATGTTAATTTTGCGAGTGCGTGAAAAAGGACAAGTTTTTATTGTTATTAAAGATTAGCCAAAAAGACTGTTACTTAGAATAAAATTAATTCTCATAACTTTGATATTAAATTGTTGTAATGTATGTCATAACATATCACATTGTTCACTATAATGATATAGTTAATGGAAATTGCTGTTGTGGCCCTCATATGATTTAAATTCGGTGCACGCATATAAAATTAAAATTACAGCGTTTGTGACAAAAACTATGATTGTTTATCGATTCCAGTTGTAATTAGAATGGAAAGAGACAGACAATTAATAACACGGATAAACCAATTTCCTGATTATTGATATTTAGGATATTTCCAAGGACCTGTGTGGAATATGTCTGATACGATACAGCTAAAAATATTAAAAAATTAGTAGCAATGAAGATTAAGAGCTACACTTTTGAGCAACGTTACGGTTACAGAAAAAAATAAAAGTTCATTGACGTATCTGATGAGCGAAAAATTATCTTCAAAAAATCGACGACTATTATGCGTTGATAAATAATAAAATAGGAAAAAGAGAAAAAGTCAAAATTTAATAACAATGGCGTGGAAAAATTTCAACTTCCCAAGAAAACTTTGAATAAATAAAAAAGTTGCAAGATAATATTGATGCATAGTATGGAATCAAATCATACGTGTTAAAATTTGTCAAACTCCATTGTCATTCAGTAAAGAGTTTGTGAGGCATTTGTCATCTTTTTGAGCCATTCTTAGTGATGAGGGAGCCACTCAGCCATTGTACGTGTTAAGTATCAATAAGTAGATAGTATCAAATAATTTTTTATTAAGTAGTAATTGCACCTATATTTAAGATCGTACATGATAACTATAAATGTGTAAATATACTTATGGTATTGTGCGTACACTATATCATTTACAAGAGAAATGAGGATCAATAACATAAAAAACACTTGCTTATGTCATTAAAATATCATTTAGTCTTTCAGAAAACAAATCAACCTAATATTTCTCGATAAATCTATGTAAACTTATCCTTTATAAATAATAAAAATCAACATACTCTTATGACATTTGTTTTTTCTTCTTTCGTATCCAATTGTCTTCCCTACATAAACTTTTTAAACTAATCATTCATGATTTTTTTTTTTGAATTTTTTTATTGAAAAGCCATGTGTAGGTCACATAACATATTATGAGTAATTCTACGAAAACTGGCATATTTGAAGAGCTGGAAAGGAAAAATGGGTATTTAATTTTTGAAACATTTATTTCGTATTGTCCAAGACCAAAATTAGCTAAAAATTTTTGGGCCCTGCTGGATCTGCACGGGAAAAATTTTTGCGACTTTCTTATTTTATTTAAGAAACATAGGAGCGTTACCGGCTCTTTTCATGAAAATTCGACTTTATAACACTTATATCTTGTACTTATCATTAAAGTTTGTACAAGTCACTATCCGAGTCGACGTATGTACATATAGATGTACAAAATCGCTATATGTATTTCAACACATCATATTCCGAATCGATCACCAAACGCTTCGAACAGATAAACATAACATTCTTTAGCATTACGGGTTACTTTGGGGAAATCGAATTTACGAATTCGCGAGTCTGTAGCACTGGCTTATCAGGTTGAAAAAATTGCAAAAATTTCTGTGTCATCCTCGACCTATACATAATGTATAGGTACCAAACGTCAAAATTAATGGAAAATGCATGGAAATGATGTTTGCATTAATAACTTAAAAATAATATGTCCTAGAAAAAATGAAAACTCCACATTTTGCATTTAAGTGTCGTCAAAGCTTTAAATTTTCAAATGAGACCCTCCTTTAGGATATCAGGTGATTTTTTATGCCAAAATATCATGTGATTTTTTTCTTTTTTAAACCTATTTTTTACTGCTTTAAGTCAATTTAGGACTTTTTTTTACAATTTTCCCGAAAAAATGAAAGTACAAAATTTTTGAAAAAAACAATTACAAGTACTACAAAACACATGAAAAAAAAAATCTGTACGGATGAGATTTTTCATGAGCAACCAACTGATTAATCGATTGATTTCCGAAAGGAATCGACACCAATTCATAATGCTAATTTAGTCTTTTCTTTGCACCTAAAACCAAAGAAATAATTTTTTATCACCTGAATTCTGTTGCACTTTCAGCAGAAAACACCCCTTGATTGTTTAAAAAAGTTTCAGATCAATATCTCCTTACACAACGTTAACGTTGTAATTGACAAGTTACAATTGTAATTGACGGAGATAAATTACTGAAGGTTTGTGAACCTCTAACTCATAATTCCACCAAATATCATCTCGAAATTCACTCGAGAAAAAATTATCAACAAATTAAAAGACGACTAATATTGTTGGTGTTTTATTCAAGTTTATTTAGCGCTAACGCATCTGAACTTGATTTACTGGACGCTAATCGATAAGTTGTTTAAAAAGATCTTCATAGAACCTTTTTGCATTGGAGATCAACTTTTGTATTTATCGCCAAAAAAACAGTTTTTCCGACTTTTTCGAATTTTTTAGGTTATCTTCTACATTGATTGGCCGTAAAGACAAAATGCTACGTTTCTTAGATTGTTTTCTTCCAAGTATATACCAGAGTCTTTTTTGTTTTCTTATAACAGTTACGTCAAATCTAACATCAGACCATCGTAGGTCAATTGTACTTAGTACTCTCTGAACTTTCCCATCGCCAACTGTGAAGATCTATATTCGATAATTATGGTAATATTGAAATTAAAAATTTTAAATTGAGTATATCCATTCAAGCACTGATAAAATGTAGGCCTTTTTTGCTGCAAATAAAAATGTTGTATCGTCCAGCGAAATTTTAAAAATTTCTAAATTTTTCTTTACTATCCTCGCAAATGCAACAGTTAACTGCATATTTTCACTCATGGGGTTTCAGTATATTGATTTTGATTGATAAGCGGAATCTGTTGTCCGTACTGATTTGGCATGACATAATTGTAATCAAATGCAGTTGAAAAATTTGCAAATGTAAATGCTTTAAAAACTATTATAAAACATGTAAAAATAGAGTAGTTTTCGTCGGATAAGTGATATCGTCTTTGGGACCATTTCGCGGCCCGAGGGGGACCTGCAAAGCATAATGCTTTTTCCTACCTCGGGCGTTTTTGAGAGGCTGGTGCGCCTTTGGTAGGAAGAATAGGATTCGCTATATAAGCGCCATCGCTCCGTGGCTACCTTACGTCCCTCGGGCTGCAAATAGCCGCGGAGACGATGACACTTATTTGACGAGAACTACTATTATAAATATTTCCCTTCCAAAAATTTGTTTTCAAACACTTAGTTTTTTTCCATTTTTGAAAATATTTTTTGATTTCCTTTTTTCTGGATTTTAAGGGGGGGGGGGTTTAAGGAATGTCCGCTTTTTTACTCGGACCATGTGGTGACTTTAAGAAAGAGAAAATTTTGCTAAAAACACATTTTTAATCATTGCAGAAAACTATAGCCATATCATACAAAAATCCACATTCCTATGAGGAAATGATTTTCCCGTTTTTTGATAGCCGAGTGCAGAATCTCTATTCGTTTACATTGTGATCGATGAAATCTGCAGAATCCGAATAAAGATACAGGCAGGGGCGGCGGAGTGGGTGGGGATGGAAGGAAAACTCCCCACGCATATTCGATTTGGGTGGGGAAATCCACACGCAGAAAAGCGCAGAAAAACATATGTACGCCTACGGAAAATCTAAAATAGCGTAAGATGTAAGGCTGTACATAAGGAGAGGTTTTATACAAAACTGATTAGCTATAGTAAATTAAAGCAACTAAGAATCTGTAAATGTATATGAAGCTTTGTAAAGTTCATAACTTCATAACCAAATTCAAAATTATTTTATGCAACAAATAGCTGGTGAATAAATTAACTAATTGAATTTTATCGTCTAAAAAAGCTTATTTTTAGATCCACTTTTCCATTTAATTTACCGTGGGTGACCTCGGACGTATTTCAAACGACGCGACACCCAGGTGTCGCGTGACACGTCCCAAGTTTTATGAGGTAAAAAAAGATTTTAATACTAAATCGTTGGAAGATGTTTTAAAATTTTTAAAAGAAAAAAATTCATCAGTTTATACCAGAATATATAAAACTGATTAAGCTGCTGCTTGTTATTCCCGGTTCATCCTGCACGTGTGAAAGATCTTTCTCTCTTTTAAGACGTCTCAAAACGTGGTTGAGGTCGACTATGACACAGACAAGATTAAATAGCTTGGCTATTTTAAATATGTATAAAGAAGAGGCTAATTGCTTAGATTTAAACGAAATAATATATGAATTTATATGTAGGAGTCATGAAAGAAAATGTACATTCTTTATTAAATAAACGCTGTAAAATACTTAAATTTTGCTGAATTATTTATAATTATTAATAAGATATGATATTTTAAAGCTTATGTACCTCCTTTTTCTTTTGCTATATATATATATATATATATATATATATATATATATATATATATATATATTTTTTTTTTTTTCCCCACCCAGAAAAATTATTCTCCGCCGCCCCTGGATACAGGCTTACTTAATATACTTACTGCAGTTATTTATTAATGTTCTTTTTACTATTTGTTAATTGCATGATTTTCAAGTGATATGTACAATCATCTATAAATTTTATAAAAATGATTTGCAAGTTAATCACTTTGATGTTAGTGAAAGTTTTGTATCGCTTTACCCAAATACTTCTATAGAATTACTATAGTAGTGAACGCGCCAAACCTCAAATATTTACGTGTAGGTTTCATCATGCAAGCGTCATCATCATCATCGGGGCTATTTTACGGTACCGAGGGACCATAACATAGCCCCGACCGGATGGCGATTGTGTGGCGAACTCTATTTTTCCTACCAAGTGCACTGTAAACTTCCAAATGTCACGAAAAACGTCCTGTGGCAGAAAAAATATTCTACGCTATGAAATGATAATAATCTATTCAATATAAAATAAACTTTTTTGTGTCTGATTCCTCATGTTTTGTGTATGATATTTCATACAAATGACATAGATTTACATGCTTGTCGCAGTACAGTAAGTATGTAAGCGTTTAGTGGACTGTTACTGATACAGTTTGATAACACAAACATAAAATAACAAACGGCTTTGCTTCCCCAAAATTCAAAATAAATATTCACAACCAACTTTCTGCTATGTAAACGTGAGGATTTTTTTTAAATAATGAAAAAAGTAAAAGCAACTTTACAATTCCATTTTATGTATTTCTTTCAATGTAAATAGGAGAGAAGTTATCATATTTCATACAATTTGCCACTTTTATTTGAAATTCTTAGTGACTTTAACTGTGTTTTCAGCAGACTTGGAAAACCCATCGATGATTTCTATTAATTCATTCTTTTCAATACAACTTGCAAAAGCATAACTCGCAGTAGATTTCATAAGTTTAATGAGATCATTTTCACTTAAGTTGAAATATTTCATGACCAAAATTAATTCTTTTGACAACGTTGTGTTAAAAACGCCCTTATCATCAGTCTAAAAATAAAAATTTTTTTATAAAACTGGGTATATACATCATAAACATTATAATTATAAAGAATGACTATTCAAACTTACGCATATGCAAAGGGGGTGCTTTGATTCATATAAGTACTTAAAATGATGAGCATCGTAAGTTGGAACTGTTTTGCACATAATATTTGATGATAAACACAACTCTGAGAAAAAAAAAAATTTTAAGGCTGCATATTACTTAATAGTGCTTGTATGTATGTATATAAATATACATAAAAGTATTACCAACTGGAATTTTTGAGCTCAAAAAAATTTCATACAATTCTTCAGATCCATTTGAGAGTGGATGTATGCATGTACCATGTCCGAGTCTATCAGGTTTGAATTTTATTATGTCCATTGATTCTACTTCATTTGGTACCTGTTGAGAACAAAAATTGTTTATGTGAAGAAAAAGTAATAAAATACTTTGAGTAATATGTACTTGAGTTTCCTTTAATTTTTTTTTTATGTGTAAACTAAAATTACTTTTTTTTAGCTCAGAATACGAAATTTTAGAAAAAAAAAAAAAAAATTGCGTTGATTTGTGAAATCTGAGCGTTTATTTAGTAGTTTAGAGTAATTTACAGTACTTGATCAGTCTAATTTATTTTTCAAACTAGAAAAAAATGATTGATTTTATGTAATTTAGACATTGTTGTATCGTTTTTTTTCTCTTTGTATCACAATTAATCATGATGAAGTTAGGGTGATTAGACGTCCCAAAAGTCGCTCATGAGTTTTTCAGGTTTTCGAGGTCGCTGAACACGAATCTAATGTTATTTTTTCGCTAAAAAAAGGGTTTCCATGTCTAAAGTGCATTTAAGTAAAAATTTGAGAAAACATTTTTTTATGATTTTTAACATTGAACTCGCTTTTACTTGGGCAGTTTTTTAAATTTCTAGTTGAAATTAGAAGGTATGTCATTAAAAACAACTTAATCCGGAATACCAGAAACGCTTATTAATTATGTGGTGGATTTTTTCATTTTCAGTGACCGATTTCGCGAGTGCTTACATAGTTTCAAAAAAGTTGCGTACTAAAGTTTTGAAGTTTTCACAAGTAATAATTAAATACTAAAATATTATGCATAAGGAAGTTGTCTGTGAAGTTTCAGCTTTCTATATCTTTGATAATAAAAAAAGGATATAATATATGCTCGTTGAAAGTTTAGTGGTTGTGCTCCAGCGCGTGCACGAAAATATAGATAGTAAAATTCATAAATTTTGTTTTTGGACTGAACTTCGAACGAGCAAATTTTTCTTAACTAAAAATATAAAAACTGCCCAAGTAATAGCGAGTTGAATGTCAAAGAGCATGAAGACATGCTTTCTCCAATTTTTACTTGCAATGCATTTTAGACATGGACGCCTCATTTTCAGCGAAAATATAACATCGGATTTGTGTTCCACGACCTCGGAATCGTAAGGAAAATAACTTAGCCGCTAGGACTATAATATATGTTATAAACACTAGAGGGTCATTTTAAGGGTTACTTCCACTCGCCTATAAAAAGACAAGGGCAAATACCCGAAATAGTTCGATAATACGTTACTATACAAAAAACCACAAACACTTTGTATTAGCGACGGCATATGGCGACACTAGCCACATTTGAATTTGGGGTTGCAAAAAAATTGATGGTGCGCTCGTTCACTCTGGAGTAAAGAACGATTTATTCCATGTGACTAAAAAATGATTTCTTGGTCAAATTGAATCATTTTTCTCGCGTTATTTAAAAGCATCAAAAGTCATCTTTGCAAGTGAAACGTCCCCTTGCACCAAATTAAGACGCCTTGAAGATGGTAAATGCTTCATGGACTAGCCATTATTCATTATTTTAAAAAAAATTAACAATGATTATAGTAAAAGGTAACTTTGAAAAAAAAAACAAATTTCAGTGACAGCAAAACCGTTTTTCATGCCAAGATGTAGAAACAAAATGATCAAATAAGTTTCTCTGTCACATGAATGTAATGAATATAATAACACCCAGATTTACTATCTAATTCTTTTCATCCAAAATTCTAGCTGCATCAGCTGGCAAACTTTTGATGAAAAAACTTTTAATTATACAAATATGAATAGTTTACCTCTGCACAATGGGCAGCTATCTTTAAACCAGCTGTTCTAGCTATGTGAAGCAGCTCTATGAAGGCCTCGCCTTTTGTAGGATCTCCACTTAAATCAATTCCAACTATACAGTCATCTTCTTGCTTCATTTCTATTGCCAGTCGAATATTTTCTTTTGCTGCTTTAAAGCCTTGTTTCCGATTAACAGATATAAGTAACTTTACTTTTATGGACAAATTAGATTTTTTGCAGTCTCTGTAATTGTACAGAAAGAAACAATACTTTTTTTTGTTTTTGTGAAAAAAAAAAAAATTTTGATACCTACTTGATGGCTTGTGTGATAGCTAATATATACTCTTTTTTTGTCATTTTCTCACATGCCCGTGGTGTGCTTCTCAGCTCTAAGTAAATAACATTATCTTCATAGAATTCTTTAATTGTATCATATGTTGCTGTGTATACTGCTTCTGGTGTTTCAGTAACAGAATAAGCCAAAGAAAAAACATCAAATATTCTAGAACAACGTTTGCACCCAAGGTTTAAAAGCAAGTTACATTTATGAAATGCATGTTAAAGTATTGATTGATCTTACTCTGTCAATGAATTGCACTTTTCAACATCAAAATTTTCATGATCAGTGTCCCTGGCGTGCTTCATATTAAACAATTTGGTTAAAGTCTGGTGGCTCAATGATCCATTTAGGTGTGCATGAAGTTCCTTTAGCAGAATAAACTAAATGTTACAACCTTGCATTGATTAAAGACGTTTTAAGCTTGAGAAAACGTACAATTTTTGGTAAATTATGGCAAAACTTTTTCATCTTACTCTCGTTGCTGCTTTTAATCTTGGTAGTACTCATTTTTAAGAATTAGTTTTTCACGAAATACAATTTTCCTGGTGCAATAAACAAAAAATTTCTTCAATATACAATTCAATATATTTTTTTTTTATAATATATGTTTGGATAAGAGAGTAACTAAATTTTATTACTGATGTAGATTAATTGAGTATATTTAATGTTAAACTGAAGGTCAATAAACTAACTAATAGTAAATATAATTGCAGGATGATAAATTATAAATAGAAATCGTGTTTAACTTCATAATATTTATTCATCTACATCTAATATTTTATAAACAATTCTAAGCTTCTTTCAATTGTGTAATAACTATGTTATCGAGGGTCATGTGGCAACTTAAATCCAACAAGCTTTGCTGTTTCTTTCGTACTGCGTTCCCCTTTTCCTCTATAGAACTTGTGTATTTCTTGATATTTTCTAATAGACTGGAGGTAGCATAAATAGTTATGAGCCAAATTGTACAATTCTTCTCTAGCCTTACACAACGTTTCCGATGTTTCCTTATGAGCTGAACTTTGTTCAACAATGTAGCGCATCATTACATTATTCCCGATATTCTTTTCAGATGACGTTTTGCGAATTTCATTGGCCAGTTGGCGCAGTAGTGAAAGATTTTTGTTCATTTCTACCCCGCGTTTTTATCAGACTCGTTAGCTGTTATGAAATCAGTATCTTTGTTAAAATTTACTAGTTTTGGCTTTGATTTCCAAAAGTGTTCAACAACAGTATTCAGCTTTTCTTGTGTAAAAATATGCAATGAAGTTCCACTGAAAGCGTTTGGGTAATGAAAATTATTCTTTAGATGTATTTCCCTCACATATGGCTTTAACATGTATATGCAAGGTACAGTTTGCTGAAACAAAGCATCAGTGGTTTGGCATTCAAGTTCTGACCAACTGTTACCTAATAAAATACAATTATGTATTAGGGTTGACCAGTTAGTGTGCAAAAAATTATTAGTCAGTATTTTTGTACAATGTGGCATGAAAACAAGTGTCGAGTAATTGTTTATGCATCTTTTTCCTTCATCATTGATTTTTAAAACATGTAGGTCTAATTTCTCAAGACACTCAATTTCATGTTTTGTAAAAAGTGGATCATAGATCAATACTTTAGAAGAATACACTAATTTAATACACAACAATGCGGCAAGTTGATACTTTGAACTCAGGTGCTCTGAAAAATTGCCAAGACCATAGCAAATGATTTCAGCAACACCATTCAAATTCAAAGTAGCTAATGCTTTATTTAATGCACTAAGCAAAGTTTGATAAAAAGGTGACTCTTTAAAATGCTGAGTGGTTGTGTTTATCCTGTTGATAATTTCATCTACAGACTCAACTTCAATTACTTCCCGTTTGGTCTTTATTTTGAATTGAGGTTTACTTTGCCGATGGTTTTTATATTTAACTAACTTGAATTCCTCCTCATTATTCATTGGTACTGACCATCACTTAGAAATATATGTGTACAATGTTGTATAAATAAAATTAAATGATACAGAAAGTATTAACTTTTCAATACCTGCGAAACTGAAATTATTGCTACTGATTTACTGATTGGAGAAGTGATATTGTTTTCACTAAATAACCAAACCTGTAAGGGCCTTTGCAGTTTGCACACAAATGCGATAAAAGCGAGGAATAAGGAAGTAGGTACAGAGTACAGGTAATAAAAGGAATAACGGTTGCGTTCGAAAATAAATCGTATTCACATCCCAACCATATCCGAATCGTATTCTTGACGATAACGCCAACATAGGGTTGGAATTTGGGATACGATTAGGATGCGAAATTGCGAATGCGATTTATTCGAACGCAACCAAATATCAAAGGACTAAGTATGCACTTGTTTCAAAAGATAATCCGCGACTGTCCTGTCCGTCTGTTCACTTTCAAAAAAGTATAAAACATTGATAGTATCGATACATTAATTTTCTTATTTCCACTCTTATTTCTCTTATTCCATCCAGACAAGAATGTGATCCAAAGGCTACGACCAGGCCCTGGCCAGGCCAGCCTTACATCGATGCCAGAGTCTGGGCAGGCTTAAATGTATTATAGAGTTTATCACACGGTGTAATGAGGTTGACCGCAGGCTATGTTCAGGGTCTATCAGATATAATATATGTATAACGTGTATCTACTGTACCAACAGTACTACGGACTACATAATATGTATTATGGTATATACATGTGTGTGTATGTGTATTCAAGATTCAACGCTTTTGGATAGAAAACAACGATGAAAAATTTTAGCAATTGATAAGGAATAATCTTATAAGCAGATAATAGCTAAATTGTTTTTATTTTTACATTATTATCACTATTGCTACAAACTCAGAAATACTGTTTTGATCACATTGTTCGTAATTCACTTGAAAATCAGTCTACCGTTGGTTACTTGTTTCTGTTGTATTCCTACTCGTAGTAATATCATACTAAGTATATAAAGCTTAATTTTTTTTCTCAAAATTTGCGCACTTTTCCAAATCGTAGTATTGAAGCAGAACAGACTCATCTCAACCGTAAAGTTACGCGGGTGTGACGTAAGTTAAGTGACAGTAAATGACATCTCCATTAGCTTTATTTTATTAACTACCATTCTTATGGTTGAAAATTACATTGAATATCTTTTCAATAAAAAAAGCTGTGAACCATGACTTTATCGTGATAATAATTATATTGACCTTCGGTGATTCGAAATATTGAAAAACTCAATAACATGCAATCAATAATGGTATGAATTCTCCTGAGTCCTGAAATTTTGCACATTTTTCTCACTATGGGCTCTAAGATCGCCTTTTTTTACCCCCTTCAAGGACTTGCACACAGCGAATACGTATTCCATCATTTGAGCCTGGCCATAGGCCATACCCTTTCGATAACCTCATTACAATACTGACCAGGGCCTGTTGTTCAACTACGGCCATCCAGTGGTCATTTCTAGTCGGGATGGTACAAGAAAACAAATTAGGGAGCTATTCAGACAGACATTTTTTGCTTATTTCATTGTGAACGTTCATATTGAAAAGGGGGTTCCACTGTTCCGCTAAACTCAAATTGAGTGAATAGACTGAACAGAACTATACCTCTTTTTTCATCAGGCAACAAAATTACAAAATCCCAACCCTGCTATATATAGTCGCAACTATGTTGACTGACAGAGAACACAGTATAGGTCTGTTCAGTCTGTTCACTCAATTTGAGTTTAGCGGAACAGTGGAACCCCATTTTCAAAATGAACGTTCACAATGAAATAAGCAAAAAATTGTGAACAGCTCCTAGGTCCATGTCACGGTGTAAGATATAGAACAGTTAATCCCATGTTGGCATAATTTTGGTGAGATAAAAGAAATATTTGTGCTGTTTCGTTCAAGATCCAGTAGATGGCAAATAAGAGTCGAATATCACAGTGTCTGGACACCTACCCCCACTACTACCCCGTTCACTATGTTCAGCCAATTAACACAATTTAAATCTACTTCATTTTCTTTTTTGAATGTTGACACAATCAAAATCTTTGTTAATATGCTAAAATACACATTCAAATAACAAATTAGGATGATTAGCTCGAGATTTTTTAGAAAAAAAAAAAAAGGATTTTAGTTGTGTATGTGAGTGGAATATAATATGAAGTAGATTTAAATTGTGTGCCAAGCACTCGGACTGTTTGGCTGAACACGGTGGACGGGGTAGTAGTGGGGGTAGGTGTCCAAATACTATTTAGGGTGTGTTCCAGTATTACTTTCTGACAACTTTTCGGCAACTTAAACATGTCACACGATATCATTAGGGTGAGATTCAATGGAGTCTGGCCATCTTGCAGACTAACAAACTCGCTCCTTTTACAGCCCCCTAGACGAAGGAGGGGTCCAATCACGTGACCACATACAATAAGATACAACTTTCGGTCACGTGATCGGACCTCTCTCTCAGTCTAGTGGGCTATAATGGAAGCGAGCCAGACTCCACGTAATCTCACCCTAAGATGATAAGACACGAAGTTGCCGGTAAGTTTTCGGAAAGCAATACTGGAACACACGTATGGTTGTACTACTAGTGTTGGCAAACACTAGAATAATACTAGCGAAAGTATCAGTGTAATGTTTGCTTAAAAAAAAATTTATTTACATGAAATACAGTAATACGCAGTATAATAAAATAATTATAATGAAATATATGAAAAGTAACGAGTAAACTAAGGTTTTTATAATCTCTTGTTTTCTTGGTTTTATGTTCATTGCAAGGGAACTTTCAATTGTAGTTTTATGTGATACTTTTAATAGTTGCTTCATATTTATTATTTTTATAATTTTTCATGAGTTTGACAAAGCACTTTACTGTATTTTGCGGTCAATCATATAAATCACAATTGATATTGGTCCTCCACGGTTTTTTATGTTTACCAGTTCTGTCATTCCCTACTAAGTATTATCACGTGAGAACTCATGTGAGATCTCACGTGAGTTCTCACGTGAGTTCCCATGCCATAATCTCACACAGATTTCTCATGAAATTTTCTCACATAACATTCTCACGTAGAATTTGTGGTGAAACGTAAAGTGCGGTACTAAAATAAATTATTCATTATAAGTAAATGAATTATATTTATCTAGTTCTTTAAATGTGTTACTTTTGTATCTACAATAAAATTTTGGCGAACAGAGGTAGAAGTAAATTTGAAAAGAAATTTAAAATACGTAGTAAGATTCTACATATTATTTCGTCATTAATTGTAAAACGAGACTTTTCTGAAGTTATTGTTTGAAAATATGAACCATGAGTAAGAGATGGAAAATCATCGAAAAATTTTAATAAAGCTGTAATAATATGTGTCTACTGCACCTGAGCGATGTTTGGTATAAAACTCAGTATAGATCCACAAAGGCTAATATGTCTTTAATTTCGTCTAATATCGCATTTATATGTCCGTCTAAACTGTAAGCTGCACAGTTATGCACATATATCGTTGTTCCACATAATATCTTTGAAGTTATACTTCTTTAAGCTTACGTTAAATGTGGATATAAACCATAAAAAAAAAAAGAATGGAGTAGCAGCCCAACAGAAACGCTTAATCAGACATGTACAGCAATACCTGGCATCCTTTGACGCTGTTAATACTTTCAACATTATATCTTATATTTTTAGTTATCAGTTACTGTAAAAAAAAATAAATTATAGTGAATCAATAAATTTACATGGATCCTAAGCGGAATTATTTCAATTCAATTAATTATAAGTAATACGTAACTATCATAAATTATATTATACATAATAATTATTTTAACCTATAAGTTACAAACAACATAACAATATAAACAGTTTATGAAGTCTATATTTGAGACAACTTAAGAAGCTTATTATTATTCACAATCACCCGTCACAAAATATTATTAAAAATTTTAAATACTTATCATTAGTTATTAATTTGCTTTTCAAGACATCGATTGGTATGAGAAGTGCCTGCGAAAGATATATTTAATGATTTTTCATCGCCTTATTTTATCTGATATATGAGCGTGTCCCCGCGGAACCAGTCACCCGGCGCTCGCAGCACGTTTTTTCAGTAGAACGCGCTCTATTCAACTCGCTCACAAGCGATGGAAAATAGCTAGAAAAAAAATGTGAAGATATGAATCGATAGATTTTGACTTGCTCTTTTTGACGGTGCTACCTGTTTTTTCTGGAAAAAATTTTTTAGCGGTGAAAATCAAGTTTTAAGTTCAAGTTAACTTTTCTCAAGGTATGTATTTTTTTTTTTAATATATACCAATCGAAAGAGCAACTCACAAACAACATCTCCTCAAATTTTCAGAGTAGGAGAGCCAAAGGTGTAGACATAGTAAGTAAATAAAGACTGCGGCGCGTGGTCTCGCACGCTGCCGCGCATACGGAGCGGGCTAGCTGCTGCGGCCGCTGGGTGATACACTCTCTCATACTCGCTCATAATCAAAGAAAGCACGCTAAAAAAATATTTAAAACACGTAAACCTATAGATTTTTAGCTGACATACTCAAAAGTTTGTTTATTATTTATGGCAAACTCTTTTTTTGAGAAGAAAATTAAATTACAGCGTAAGGATATTGTTCCCTAAAATACTTTTTTTTAACTTTACCTATAATTTTATGATAAAAACAAAAATCATGATTGAATAATATTAAATAACAAGTGAAATAAAAATATAAAACTCTTTTATTTCTTTTGTTTGTCACATTGTTCACTTGTTTTACGGGGAACAGATGATTATCGTTCAAAGGCGTGCTTATGCTAGCATAAGATAGCTTGTATTATGCTTGACAAAATGTCATTAGACTAAAAGTTTTTATTGGCATTGTAGCAAAAACATTACAAAAAAATTTTGAGTGCTACGATTTCCAATTTTAAACGGAAATCAAGATGAGTTGACAAAGTTGACTTTAAACGCTGTATAGAAAAGAAACGCAATTCTCACATGCGCAAATTCAGGGGTCTGTTGAAATGATACAATAATTAGCATTTCTTCTTTTCCTTTTTACCTCAATATGCTAACAGAATTAAACTAATTTTTTTTGAGTAGCATATTTATAAATTTCCTACAGTAAACAAATTAGTATTCATTCGATTTAATGAGCTTCATTGCACTATAACATCTAAATAATGAGAACAACAATAGTATAGAAAAAACTAGATAAAACGATAGTTTATTTGTCTAGGGGCATTTATACGTACAATTTTTATAGACGCATGATTTTTTTTAGTACGTTAAAGTAGCAACAAGTAGTCTTATAATTAACATTTTTATTTTACGATACAATAATTTTTCATAACTCTTAGTTAATTTTCTCTAAAATTAATATACCTCTCTTCCATTAGAATTACTTTTAGGGTACTCACTTATTTTCTATTACAAATAAATAGTTTACAATTCAGTTATAAGTTTTTTTTTTTTTTTCTTAAATCGCGGATTTGATAACTTAAGTATCTAACAGCTCCTTTAATATAATTTTTTTTAGTCCGTTAGTTAATCCAGCGTATCGCTCATCATCTCTCACATGATCACTAGAAATCTCTGAAAATAATTATACAGGCAGTTAATAAAAGCAGAACAATCGTCTGAAGTCTATTAAATGGTTAAAAGATTTTACTATAATGACGACTACTACTACTACTACTACTGCTACTGCTACTGCTACCGCTACTACTACTGCTACTGCTACTGCTACTACTACTACTACTGCTACTGCTACTGCTACTGCTACTGCTACTACTACTACTACTACTCTTCTGTCGCTCATTTTCACGGTACCCTGTCCGGCTACCGACTTTTGAATTTGCTGTGAGAATTTCAAAAGTCGGTAGCCGGACAGGGTACCGTGAAAATGAGCGACAGAAAAGTGACATTAGAGGTCCGAGACCTGGATGCCATTGTAGAGGAAGATGAGGTCAAAGAGGCTTTCGCTAGGACTTTTGGACATCAGAGCCAGGAGCCAGAAGTTGTTCTCTTAAAGCCAAATGCCAGAGGACAGAGGCTGGCTTTAATAAAGGTGGACGAAGCATCTGCCAGACAAGTAGAAAAGGAAGGCAGGTTACGAGTTGGCTTTGTAAGCTGCCGAATTCGAAGAAGAATCGAAGTAACAAGATGTTTTAAATGCCTGGGATATGGACACGTCTCGGGCAACTGTAAGGAAGAAAACAGATCCAAGCTGTGCTTCCGGTGTGGAAGCACAAATCACCGGAAGAAAGAGTGCCTAGGTCCAGCACGGTGCTTCCTTTGCCCAACAACGGACAACAAGCACGAAGCAGGCAGCGGAAGCTGCCCTCTATTTAGAAGAGCCCTTAAAGAGGCCAGGGATGAGGCCCAAGCAGGATCAAAATAAGGCAGAAAGGCCTTAAGTTGAAAGACAGGCTCATGTGGATCCACGCTGCGCTGGGTACTTTTTACCTATCAGCAAGGGAAAGCATTAAGCTTATAGTGGTGCTGGCTGAGTAGGCGGCCTACTATGAAGCGCTAGACAGGGTGCTGGTCCTCAGGGACCCCGAGTCCTTTTCAGGACTCAAGAGCATCAGCACCTCTAGCAAATGGTGGCGAGTTAGCTCGTTAATGCTGTGAGACGCGATGGTCTCCCAGGTGGCTCCACCCTGAAGTAATGCTAACGCGGTTCCGGGGTGGATCAAAGGCCACGCGGCATGGGGGGGGGGGGGGGGTTTTAGTGGGTATATGTGGTCTAATAAAAATAATCTACCGAGTCCCACACTACCGCTGTCCCTGCGGTGTGCCTCAATGCATTTCTCCTCCCTCCACAAAAAAAAAAAAAAAAAAAAAAAAAAAAAAAAAAAAAAAAACTACTACTACTACTACTACTGCTGCTGCTGTTACTGCTGTTGCTGCTGTTGTTGCTGCTGCTGCTACTGCTACCCCTACTGCTACTGCTGCTACTATTACAACTACTCGAAGAAAAAGGGAGTATTGTGTCAACCTCTTGGGACTGGGGTTTTTCAAGTATAGTACCATTGCAAATAACTTTAGACTGTCAATAATTTTGGTTTCTATCGTTTAAAAATAGGAAAGATATACAACGAATACTTTTCACTTACGCAAATACGCTTCAAGTTTCTTGGGGCAGCACATCTTAATAGGCCTTCTAACGGTACTTTGGGTGACCTTTTTTACATCCAAACAAGAGTAAGGTAGTTTGTTTTTGAACAGCAATACTGCAAGGTCCCCTAGAAATATACCAAATTCCTTGCGCTGGGTGAGTTTCCATTTCTCCTCCTCAACATATACATTGCAGCCCAAATAAACTCTTCCATTAGTTACCGAATATCTTTCAATATTATCTTCTTCAGCTGTTAAGACCCCACGTTTTTTATACTCTCTGTACAAACGAGGGGCGTACTTTTTCATCATACAAAACGATGGATCATCATCTTCAATATCGCTGTCAGAGTCTACAAAAAAAAATGTATTAATGAGAATGTTTGGCCCTAAACTCTGCCACCTGCAGCGCTGCTACTGAAGAGTTATCATGGCGTCTCAAATGTATATGTATATATAGATATACAAATACATACCTACCATTCTTGTATTAAAAATATATGTGTACATATACAGTCATAAGTAAAGAAAAGCAAATTGTCACGCAATTTCAAATGAATCAGGCAAAAGTAAGTTCAATGAATGGCTCGATGACAGTTGTGCAACTAGAAGAAGTTTTATGTAAAGTAAATGCTAAGTAGTTTCAAAAGCATTTAAAAAAAACTCATTGATAGTTTAGTAATGAACTGAACACTAACTAAAATCTCAAGAACCGCAAGTGGGTGGTCACAGCAAATTGGACCTATGTACACGTAATTAATAACGTGACAGTCATCATTATGTCTAAAGACGGTCAACCCCACCTATTATGTATATATATATATATATATATATATATATATATATATATATATATATATATATATATATATATTTGAGACGCCATGATGGCTCTTCTGCAGCAGCACTGCAGGCAGCAAAGCTTGGGGCTAAACATTCTCATAAGTACTTGATAAAACCTCATCGATTTTTAACATCTACCTAGTTATTATAGGGCTGGCAAGTTGGCAATCTTGTTGCAGAAGGCAAAAGAGAAAACAGACTCTAGCCAATCAGAGCTTATACCGTAGAATGCCTCTGCATACAGTATATTAATATATATATATATTCCGCCACCGCACGAGTCAATTATTATACGTAAAAATTATTAAAGGTAGTGTGATGTAAAATGCTAATGGTATATCAACAATTTTAGGATCTATCATTCGCCGAAGCCGCAGCGTACCGTAATTGGGCTCAGTTTTTGATGGAAAACAGTGATGAACAAACAAAAATCTTCAGATCTAATTTACGTCCCAAAAGTCTTGAAGATTTCATGCAAAGTGAAACATTTACTGATCCAATAACGACGTCGGTAGATAAAAGCAGGGGTGAAATTTTTCTCATGGTCTTAAAGTTTTCAATCGAGAACCACTTATCTATCACGGGAATGAATAATTTGTTTAAATTAATTAATTCAATGTTTAAAGCACCTATTTTACCGGATACTAAACATATTAATGACAATATTTTGAATCCGAGATCCGATGTATATTTCCACGCTGTTTGTCCAAATTGCAATGCCTATGTCGGAGAGTTCAAGAACATTCGACACGTTACGGAGTGCTCAAATTGTATGTATACTTTAAACGTGGCTCATTCTAGTAATACCACTTTTTTTGTCATGATTAATCCATCCACACAAATCTCTGATTTGATTAATATACACGAAGATTATTACGATACTGTTTTAAAAAATCAAGGCCACGAAAGGGGATACATAAAAGATGTCTATGATGGTAACGAATATCGCAAATTCGTCAGTTCTCTGCCAGTAAATGAGAAACAACAGTATGTTACCGCTATGATAAATACTGACGGTGCACCCATATTTAGATCATCGGCATGTTCAATATGGCCACTGTTCTTAAAGCTTAATGAATTACCACCACAAGAGCGAATGGACAATCACATTATGATGGGATTGTGGTTCAATAAAAATAAGCCGGACATGTTGATTTTTCTAAATGAAGCTGTAAGACTGTACAAAGCGATAACAAAGCACGGCATACAATGCGTGGTGAAAGGTGAAAATCGTACTGTCAAACTGCATATAGTGTCATGCTGCACAGACTCTGTAGCTCGTGCCCCTATACAGGGAATTAAGCAGTTCAATGGGGAATACGGATGCAATTGGTGCTTGCATCGTGGTGAGTACGCAGCGGGAAGCATGAGATATCCATACGTAGATCCACCCCCAGAACCTAGAAATCATGACAGTATGGTACGTATTATGTTAGAAGACACAAGTCTAGCTCCTCTAGGAATAAAATATCCATCACCATTTATCAATTTACCATCATTTAATCTCGTATCTGGCTTTTTGGTTGACTATCTACACAACTGCTTAGAAGGCGTAGCTCCACAATTTACATCGTACTATTTGCAGAATAAGAGTAAGGAAGATATCGAACAACTAGATGTATTGATGAAAAATATTGCTGCACCACAGCAAGCACAACGATTATGCCGACCTCTAAGCTGTAGGAGCGATTGGAAGGCAAGGGAATGGGAAAACTTTATTTTGTATTTTAGTGTACCAATTTTATCCAAAATCTTGACAAAAAGGCAATTAGATCATTGGACTCTATTCGTCACAAGTCTGTATATTTTACTGAAAAACAAAATTTTAATCGAGGAACTAGACTTTGCTGATGAATGCCTTCATACATTTGTCATGCAATCTCAAGAATTGTATGGGATCACGGCAATGACTTTTAATTTACATCAGTGTTTGCATATAGCTGAGTCTGTTTTGAATTGGGGTCCAGTCTGGACAAACTCTACCTTCAATTTTGAGTCTGCAAACTATGATGTGTTAAGAGCTATTAAGTGTGCAAAAGGTGTTACCCATCAGATTGTTAGGTTCGTGAATATGATACACTATATTAGACTTTGTTCAACCCATACTGAGTTTTATACCAGACATTTCTCAGGTGCAGCGTACATTGCAGCCTTAATTATTAAGAATTTTGCATATATCTGTTACTCATGGTTCATAATTTCAAACAATAACTGTATACTACGAGCGCTTGAAAATTAATGATAGAGCAGATAACATGTATGAAATTTTGTTTCAAATTTACTTCTACCAACTCTGTTCGACAAAATTTCATCTTACTAATATATGAAGCAGAAGCGCTAAAACCGTTGTAATCGCTAACCGCGAAA